>NC_137782.1:174378870-174393870 GCF_963455305.1 Plecotus auritus
GTCTATATACATATGCACATGTCTGTATGTATATATGTATATATGTATCTGTATCTGTGTCTATGTATGTCTGTGTCTATATGTATGTGCCTGTGTGTATATGTGTATGTACATGTATATATGTGTGTATGCATGCATGTGTACATATATGTATCCAGTTAGCACATAGAAATGAGCAGCAGTGGCGGCTTCTTCGCGGCCTCCCTTTCCGTTCAGCCTCAGTGCCTCCGGGCCTCGCTCAGTTACCGCCTCAGTCGTCATCCCTCCAAGCGCTGCTCTCACCGAGCCCTTCTCGTCTTCTGAGTGATGTCTGTGGCCTTTCTTCTAGCGCTCTGATCCCGCCCCGCGGAGATACCCATCAGAACAGCATGGGCGTTTCCGGGGAAGACGAATTCGCTTATCATTTCACCAAGGTGCAATCTGATCTGGTTTTGTTCTCGAGAACTGTGTCAGCTGCGCGGAGGGGGGCCGATGTTTCTTGGTGCCGTACGATCATGTTTCCTCGTTGGGCGCCCGACCGAGCGCGGAAGCACCTTGAACTTTCAAGAATCAGCCACACCGGTTCCTTGAGGTCGCCTTTGCTTTGAAACAGCCTTCCGTCGGATCAGACACGGGCGCATGGACACCACGGACATCGGCAGACACTGCAGATCAGGGCTTTTTTTTTTTTTTTTTTTTTTTTTTAAATGGGGAGCCAGTTTCCTGTTGCATCACTAGTTCCAGCAGATGGTTTGGGTGCCCAGGACTCTTACGTCCGATTGAATCCGCTGGCACTTCATGGAATGCCGGCGTTCCGTCCGCCTGTCTTACGTGCTCATTCAGAAAAGGGGCTTTGAACAATGACGGGGCAAACACAGTTAAACATGGGTTTTTAAATCCAAGGACTTCTTAGGGGCTTTGAACATGGTAACGCGCATTGTGACTGTTGAAAAGAGAAAGGGCTGAAACCGGTGTGGCTCAGTGGACAGAGCGTCGGCCTGCGGACTGAAGGGTCCCGGGTTCGATTCCGGTCAAGGGCATGTACTTTGGTTGCGGGCACGTCCCCAGTAGAGGGGGTGTGCAGGAGGCAGCTGATCGATGTTTCTAACTCTCTATCCCTCTCCCTTCCTCTCTGTAAAAAATTAATAAAATATATTTAAAAAAAAAAGAAAAGAAAAGAGAAAGGGAGACGGCAGGTCGGCTCAGTGGTCGAGCGCCGCCCCGTGAGCCAGGAGGTCGCCGTGCGGTGCAGACCGATCAGCCGGACACAGGTGGCCTGTCTATGTACGGCCGTTAGAAACCACCGCTGTCCGACGTGGAAACAAAGCTCTCCAGCGGGAGGTTGGAGGTCACATGGCTGGGGGGTGCGGGAGGGAGAGGGGCGGGCACCGCCGCTCCTGTTCTAAGACCCTCCTTTGTCTGCGTCATCTCCAGCAGGACGCGTTTATCGACCGGCGACCTCGGGACCCATCATGCTTTGGGTGGGTCTGTCATACGCCCCGGAGGGTGCAGACAGGTGAAACCAATACCTCGAGAGAGAGGCCATCTCCAGCCCAGGAGCCACCGCTTCGCTGCCGCCTTCTCGTCAGGGATTGACAGGCGTTTGGAAAGCACCGGATTTTGCCTCTGCAGCAGGCGGAGAAGCGCTTCCTGCCCCGGAGAATCTAGACAGGGGGGGGTGGGCAAACTTTTTGGCTCGAGGGCCACCATGGGTTCTTCAACTGGACCGGAGGCCGGAACAAAAGCATGGATGGAGTGTTTGTGTGAACGAATATAAATTCAAAGTAAAGGAGCGGAGGGGAGAGCAAGAGAACCCTCCGCTCTTTCGGCTCCGCGGGCCGTAGTTTGCCCACGGCTGATCTAGGAGGAAATTTGCATCTGCAGCCCGCCCCCCCCCTCCCCTGGTCACCTCATTCGTGTCACAGACGGGCCGGACGGGCCGCTCCCTGTGTCCAACGTGCTGAAGAGCAATGCGCAGGGCACAGCTGTGCCAGTGCTCTGCTTCCCGAGGCCCCCTCCGCGTGCGCTTGCTCTACCGCGGGCTCCCACCCACCCGCGGGCTCCCACCCACCCGCTGGCTCCCACCCACCCGCGGGCTCCCACCCACCCGCGGGCTCCCACCCACCCGCTGGCTCCCACCCACCCGCGGGCTCCCACCCACCCGCTGGCTCCCACCCACCCGCGGGCTCCCACCCACCCGCGGGCTCCCACCCACCCGCGGGCTCCCACCCACCCGCTGGCTCCCACCCACCCGCGGGCTCCCACCCACCCGCGGGCTCCCACCCACCCGCTGGCTCCCACCCACCCGTGGGCTCCCACCCACCCGCGGGCTCCCACCCACCCGCGGGCTCCCACCCACCCGCGGGCTCCCACCCACCCGCGGGCTCCCACCCACCCGCGGGCTCCCACCCACCCGCTGGCTCCCACCCACCCGCTGGCTCCCACCCACCCGCGGGCTCCCACCCACCCGCGGGCTCCCACCCACCCGCGGGCTCCCACCCACCCGCGGGCTCCCGCAGTCAACGCCCTGGCCACGCGGGAGGTAAGTCAGATACGATGCTCGCGGCGGGAGTGGAATGAGAGCAGCGGCGGTGGGCCCAGCGGGCGGCGACGGGAAGCTCTCTTCTCGCCGTGTACAACTCCCGGAAAATCATCCTTCTCTCGCTTCCCGCCCCGCCCGCTTCTGAATTCCATTTCGTAGTCAGTGCCAGGTCCCGGTGTCAAACCATCGATACAGAGGCCTCTTCTCACGAACGGGCCGTTTGCAAAAAGGGCCGTCGTGTGGCCGTGGAAGTCAGGCTCCCCAGGAAAGCCTCGTCCAGAGGAATGTGGACTCGACGTTAAAAAAGTCGCCGCCAGCCTCGTCTCTGTTCTTCCCACCACGCCAGCCGCTCACTCTGCCCCGGACCCCCCCCGCCCCTCTCTTCACTTCTCTGCTGCTGACGTCTTGCTGCACCGTGTGGCACGCGACCAAGTGTCGTGACAAAGGACGATGCCCGTTTGATACGGTTTGTGGTTGTGTGTCAGGATGTCCGGCCGGGCCGGGCCGGGCCAAAGGCTCTGGGGTTTCCCTCGGGGTGGCCCGGGGTGGCTCAGTGGCCTTCCCTCCGTGGCCGGCCTGGCCTGGACCATCCAGGCAGCCTCGCTCACACTCGTGGAGCCTCGTGGGGTAAGCTTCGCGGTTGGGCCCCTGTCCGTGCATCCACGCGGCGCCTCGGCCGTGATGGCAGAACGCTCGTGTGCAGCCCAGACCCGACCCTCCTTTCTCGCTCTCACCCCCGGCTCGGCCCCAAGGGAATGCTCCCGGGGTCCTGGGGTGGAGGCAAGGAGGGAGACGGAGATGTATTTGACGTCTAACCATGGATCGAATCAGACACAGGAGAACTATTTGACCAGATGCACTGAGGAAACAAAGATGAACGGGGGGCCTGTCTCAGCCAACAGTCACACATCCCAGGCCCCGCGTGTAACGCCAATGTCGCACGGAAGGAAGTGAACCATCCTGCCATGTGTAACGGGGCGAATCGAGTTTTAAAGCAGAAGGAGCCGAAACGAGGGGCGGTGAGTCACCGTGGCCTTTCCCGCTCGCGGTATCCCTCAGATAATTATTAATTAGCACCAGAAACGAGTTTAATGGAGCAGTGTGGTGCGGATCTAACACACCCACGTGGAAGTGCCTCTTGTCACGGCTTCTCATCTTTTCTTAAAACGAAAATGCTAAACTAATTAAAACCAACGGTACCTGGGAAACAAGTTTCCTTCGAAGCGGATTTCTCATAGACGGCAAGCCAAGAGCCGCGAGAGCTACTCTCTGGGCGCGGCATCGGGACGCTGTTGAAGGTGGGTTGCTATGGGCGTCCACACAGCCTCCCTCATCGCCAGGGAGCCCGTCCCGTGTGGCAATACAGCCATGTCGGGCCGAACTGGGGGCCAGGGTGCGTATTTCTTAAGAGCATTGGCCAGCATTTCCTGAAAGGTAAGTCGCTCTTCATCACGGCTCTGCGTAAGAGCTCCCCGTGGCCTTCCATTGCCCCTGCAGCGAAGTTCTGCTTCTTTGCAATGGCCTAGATACAGGCGTCCTCAAACTACGGCCCGCGGGCCACAGGCGGCCCGCCGAGGACATGGATCCGGCCCGCCGGGTGCCGCTGCCTGTCCTGCTTAGCAGCCGATGCGTCCCGGGCCCGCAGTGCGCATAGGAATGTGTTCATAGTTTTTTTTTTTAAACTATAGTCCGGCCCTCCCACGGTCTGAGGGACAGTGAACTGGCCCCCTGTTTAAAAAGTTTGAGGACCCCTGGCTAGAAAGCCCGCCGTGTTCCGGCCTCCACCCATTTTTTTCTCCCTCATCTTGTTTTTGTGGGTCTTCAGCCCTTTTAGCCTTGTTTTACTTAAAATATATATATTTTTTCATTGATGTCAGAGAGGAAGGGAGAAGGAGAGAGAGATAGAAACATCCATGATGATAGAACCATGGATCGGCTGCCTCCTGCATGCCCCACACTGGGGATCGAGCCTGCAACCCTGGGCATGTGCCCTGACTGGGAATCGAACTGTGACTTTCTGGTTCATGAGTCAATGCTCAAGCACTGAGCCACGCTGGCTGGGCTACCATTTATTTTTATTTTATTTTTTTTTGAATAGGCCATGCTTCCTCTTGCTCCCAAAGTTTTTGTATTATGAATTCCTTCTAGAATGTTCTGACCCCAAAGCGTCACCGAGCCTCTTCCTTCTCACCACCGTGGTTCTCCCAGTCCTTTCCAATGCGCTTCAAGTTTGACCCAGGCCCCTGTCGGTCTCTTCAGGGCACATAGCTCTTGCTACGCTATCTTTGTTTTTTGTTTCCTTGATTATTATCTGTCTTCTTTCGACTAGAAGGCGAGCTCCACGCGAGGGCCGGGCCCTTCCCCGCCTCGTTCAGATCTGAACCCTCAGTGCCCACAGCGAAACTCCATCCAACACCGTGGAAGGGGCGGCGGTGCTCGAGCCGTCCTTGAATGACAGCCAGAGACCACGGCCGGCGGCGGGCTGGGAGAATCGCACTGGTATTTGAAGAAGTTGCCCGTGTGCAGCTGGGAGGCCTTGAAGAAATGCAGATAAAAGTGTGTGGGCAGGAAGTGGGGAAGAAGCCTTCATACTTGTTTGGCTGATCCGTGAATCAAAGAGAAAGAAGAGATGGCGCGTGGAAATGAAAAGGCTGATAATGGTGAGGGCCCGAGGGGTCCATGGCAGGAAACAGGCTGATTTTTTGTTTTATTTTTTAATTTGCATCTTCTCCCTCTCTCTTTATCTCTCTCTCTCTCTCTTTTTTTTTAAAAATATATTTTATTGATATTTTACAGAGAGGAAGGGAGAGGGATAGAGCGTTAGAAACATCCATGAGAGAGAAACATTGATCAGCTGCCTCCTGCACATCTCCCACTGGGGATGTGCCCGCAACCAAGGTACATGCCCTTGACCGGAATCGAACCCGGGACCCTTCAGTCCGCAGGCCGACACTCTATCCACTGAGCCAAACCGGTTTCGGCTCTTTCTCTCTTTTTTAAAGGCCCAATTTAGTCTCTTCCTAGGTTTGTAGTTGTTCACCAAATGCTTGTGAAATGCGTATTTGAGAGTCCGACTTTCCTCGCTTTCTGTCTTCTTAGTCCTCATAGTCAACGCGGGTTCACGGTCTCCCGCAATTGAGAGGAAATGGCTTGTTTACGACATGACAGCACTGCTCTGCTTCGCCCTCTCTCCGGTCTCCTTCGGTGCAGACGTCACTCCAGGCTCCTCCAGCGCCCACCTCCCTTTCTGCCCCGGCAGCCCCTGGGGCCCAGGGCCCATCAGACAAGGTGTGGATGGGGTTCAGTGGGAACTCGCACGCCTTCTGGAGGGACGGTCTTCAGGGAGACGTCTGTCCTAGATGTTCTGGTGAAATGATATACATTTTTGCATATTTCTACTTGTGTGAGCGCCCCTTTCCCTCCTCTGTCTAAACCAGTGGTCGGCACACCGCGGCTCGCGAGCCACACGCGGCTCTTTGGCCCCTTGAGTGTGGCTCTTCCTCAAAATACCACGTGCGGGCGCGCACATACGGTGCGATTGAAACTTCGTGGCCCATGCACAGAAGTCGGTTTTCGGCTCTCAGAAGAAATTTCAGTCGTTGTCCTGTGGCTATTTGGCTCTGTGGACTGAGGAGTTTGCCGACCGCTGGTCTAAAGCATGGCCTCACGCACATGCCAAAGCCGTGCGTTTGGTCTGGAAGGTCTGGAGCAGCAGGCGGCAGGTGCGGTCCGCAGCCTGGCACGGAGGGGTGAAGGGCTCGCCTTGGGCACCTGCCAGTCACACCGCGGCTGTCGATCAGATGCCCAAGGAGGAGGGAGAGCCGGTCGCAGCCCCCGTCACCCTCCCCGGGCTCAGGTGCACAGTGAGGACGGCAGTGCTCCCTCAGCACTGCAGGGTCAGCCCCGGAGCTGGTGGCGGCTGGTCACTGCCTGCAGGGTCGGAGCTGGTGGCGGCTGGTCACTGCTCTCACGGAATCCACAAAACCCAACCTGCTCGGAGCGTCTCTGTGTCCATGCTGGCATGTGTTACAGAGGTCATACCTGCATGTACATATTACATGTGTCATACATGCACTGCATCAGCGACTCGACAGGCCGGTGTCCCATGTCTCTGGCCCCAGGCCACGTGCCTGAGTCAGGGCCGCCTCCAGCCCAGAGGAGGTCAGGCGCCCGGGTTTCAGGAAGTCGCTCTACGCTGGGTTATGGTTCTGAAATTTTCAAAAGATAGTTTCCGATTTCAAAACATTGAGCAACCGCCCTGTGTCCCACTGCGGACACTTTTGTCAAGAAGAGAAGCCAGTGAAGCAACAGACCGTGGGGGGCGTGTCCCCCTGTGAGGAGGGGGCCTCTGCCCGCCAGGGAGCAGGTGGGGGGGTGGGGGTGGGGGTGGGGAACGGCTGGGGACCAGGGAGTGAGCGTGAGGTGGGGGAGGGCGCGGACTTTGGCGCCTGTCCCCCCTCTGCCGGCTCTTTGACCCTGGGGGGTGCTTCCCTCGTGCTGTTGGGGGAGTGATTTAGGGGGACATGAGAAGGCAGACAGCGCCGCGCCCCGGGCTGGAGCCACTGAGTAACCAACGGCGACCACAGGAGTTTTCCGAGAGGAACAGGCTGTTCCCCAGCCGTGCACCCTCGGCCCTCCCAGGCCTGTGGCAGGTCCCAGCGGCCGGCCCGCCCGTCCTCCTGCCCCCACGGCCCCAGGGGCCTTCCACCCGCCACCGTGTGGTCCCCGGAGCCCTGGGAAGCGCGGCTGAGCATCGAACCCTGGGCTCCCGATTCCTAGCGACGTGGTCTGCACGGTTTCCATGTCCACGGGGGGCTATCGACACCCCCCAGGAACCCGAGCCCTTTGGGGTCCCGATGTCTAGGAGCAGAGAGGCCCTGAGACCGGACAGTGGGAGCCTGCTGTGCTGACGGGGTTAAGCTGAGCCCGCGGGGAGGCGGGTCCTTCCTCTGGTCACTGGTCACTGGCCGAGCCACCGGAACCTCCCTGCACCTGCCTTGTGACCGGCCTGGCCTTGGGGACAGAGCGCAGCCCCGTCCCGCGGTCAGGACGCTGCCGGGGACCCAGCCGTCCGCCAGGTCCCCGTGGCTGATGTGGCCGCTCCCTCCGCGGGTGCTCCCAGCTCGCGAAGTGGGGCGCCCGCTGCTTTCCGGGAGCCTGTGGCGTTGAGGTGCCACCGGGAGAGGAGCTGCTGCGCTGCGTTCCCGCCTGTGGGCGGCCTGTGCTCTGGGGCCCGCGTGGGGCCGGGCGGCCGCCACCTGCGTCCTCCGTGGGGCCCAGACCCACGCGGAGCGGGCCCACCCCGGCCCTGCTCGTCCCGCTCCCGCCTCTGCGCCCCGAGTTCCGGCCGCGCCCTCCACGCCGCTGCCTCCCAGAGCGGGTCCCTCCCTGCTCCTCGGCCGGGGTCTCCCGAGGCCCAGCCGCTGGCCGGGACCTGGTCGTGTCCCCTCTCCCACGGTCGCCTGTGCGGCCCCGGCTTCTTCCTGTAACCTGGTGGCGAAGGACACTCCCCTGCCCTGAGGAGTGACCCCCGCCCCCCCGCATGGTGCTGGGGGCGCAGCACAGAGGCCGCTCGCTGGTCTGGGCCTTACAGGGTGAGGCCTCCTCAGAGCAGCGAGGACAGCGTGGCGAAGGCATGGAGTCTCCGCCGTCCGTCCGTCCGCCTGGTCTCAGGAGCGCGGCTTCGCTTTACTTCCAGGCGATGCTGAAACAGGCCCACAGCTGCTCCTCCTTCTTAACGTGCCCCCCCAACGCCCCTGCCCCCTGCCCCCTGCCCCCTGCCCCCTGCCCCCTGCCCCCTGCCTCCTGACCCCACGACAAAGTGCCTTTGCTCGGCCCTCACCTGCTGGGATGCGCCCCCCCGGCCCCTCCCCTGGGGTTACTCCACGCCCCCGTCTCCTGGACCAGGGCATTGGTCACAGGTGCAGGATGGCAATGCCCGGGCGTCATCGTCCTGGCCAGGATGCCGGATGGCACCGAGATCCTGCTGTGTGTGGCACGCCTGCCCTGCGCCGGGGAGCCTGTGGTACCTAATTATCTGACCCTCACAGCCACCCTCTGAGGAGCACGCGCTAGCCTCACTGCTACAGGAGAGGAAGTCAGCGTCCAGAGAGGTGACCTGACGTAGATTTGGCCACACGGCTAGGCGTGAAGTGACTGAGTGAGGACTCTTAACCAGCCCGGAGCTGTGGTGGCTGGTCACTGCCTGCAGGGTCAGCCCCAGAGCTGGTGGTGCTGGTCACTGCCTTCAGGGTCAGCCCGGAGCTGGTGGTGGCTGGTCACTGCCCGCAGGGTCGGCCTGGAGCTGTGGTGGCTGGTCACTGCCTGCAGGGTCAGCCCCAGAGCTGGTGGTGCTGGTCACTGCCTTCAGGGTCAGCCCGGAGCTGTGGCGGCTGGTCACTGCCTGCAGGGTCAGCCCCGGAGCTGGTGGCGGCTGGTCACTGCCTGCAGGGTCGGCCCGGAGCTGGTGGCGGCTGGTCACTGCCTGCAGGGTCGGCCCGGAGCTGGTGGCGGCTGGTCACTGCCCGCAGGGTCAGCCCGGACCTGGTGGCGGCTGGTCACTGCCCGCAGGGTCAGCCCGGAGCTGGTGGCGGCTGGTCACTGACCGCAGGGTCAGCCCCGGAGCTGGTGGCGGCTGGTCACTGCCTGCAGGGTCAGCCTGGAGCTGGTGGCAGCTGGTCATTGCCTGCAGGGTCAGCCTGGAGCTGGTGGCGGCTGGTCACTGCCTGCAGGGTCAGCCCCAGAGCTGGTGGCGGCTGGTCACTGCCTGCAGGGTCGGCCCGGAGCTGGTGGCGGCTGGTCACTGCCCGCAGGGTCAGCCCGGAGCTGGTGGCGGCTGGTCACTGCCTGCAGGGTCAGCCTGGAGCTGGTGGCGGCTGGTCACTGCCTGCAGGGTCAGCCTGGAGCTGGTGGCGGCTGGTCACTGCCTGCAGGGTCAGCCCTGGAGCTGTGGTGGCTGGTCACTGCCTGCAGGGTCAGCCCGGAGTTGGTGGCGGCTGGTCACTGCCTGCAGGGTGAGCGCCGGGTCCTTTCGTGCTGCTCCGGTGGCTAGAGGCCAGAGCCCGGCGCGCATGTGGAGCCCCCGGCGGGCGAACTGGGACCCGTGTGGGAGTTTGTTTATGCCCCGCACCTCGTGCGCTCCCCGGGGGGTGGGGGGCATCACGGAATCTGAGCAGCCCACAGGGAGCCCGGCCCGCAGGCCCCACGGAGAGTGTGAGGGGTCCTCGCCCGCTCACCTGCGCCCCTGCCCGTGTTCAGTCCCAGCACCGAGGTTCAGGACAAAGACCCCCGAGAAGAGGCTGCGTCTGCAGGAGGTGGAGGGAGGGCAGCGGGAGGACAGGCCCCCCCGCTCCCCTCACACCCTCTGTCCCCCCTCCCCTCCCCCCCGCCCTGGGCAGGCCCCGGAAGGGGAGACGGACGGACGCCGTCGGGCAGGCTTCCACAGCAGAACCCAGTTCCCTTGGGAGGGGGAGAGGCGACCGTCTCGACAGTGGCAGCCTTTCCGAGAGCCCCCGAGAGCCCGGCCACAAGGCCAGGAGCCCGAGGGTCCCCGGGCCCACCCGGCCTGGATGCCTCGAGCAGCCTCGAAGGCACGGCTTCCACGCGCTCGCCGGCGCCAGCGCTTCCTGTCGTCACCTCTTGCCAGTCCCTTGGCCGGAACTGAACTTGACTTGGGAAGACAGTTGCCTACCCCTTGCACGTGAAGCGCACAGCAGGTCACCCAGAGCTCCTGTGTGTGCATGTGCGTGCATAGGCATGCAGGCGTGGGTGCATGTGCGTGCATGTGTGACTGAGGGGGGGCAAGGCTACTCGCTCACGTTTCTTGTAGAATTGCGGGGAGCCGCACGTCTTTACCGCATCTCTGCAGGTTCTCCCCGCGCCTGCCCGACCCGCTGCTCAAATAGTCACGGGACGCGACGTGGGCCCTGCGCAGGGAGGACGGGACGCGGGGCGCAGAGGCTGCTTCCCAGGCTGCAAGGCCTGCCGGGGCTCGGACTCGGGGTTCCTGAAGCCCCCACAGAGCTGAGTCTGTCCTTGTCCCCCAGCCGTGTGTCTAACAAATTAGGTCATTAGCCGGTCAGCAACGGGCGGCGGTCATGGAGCAGAGCCTCGGCCCACGCTGGCCTGGGTGCTGGGGGTGCTGGGGGGTGCTAGAGGGTGCTGGGGGTGGGTGGGACCGGAGCCCTGGGCCTGGGCTGGGTGCTGGGGGTGGATGGGACCGGAGCCCTGGGCCTGGGCTGGGTGCTGGGGGTGGATGGGACAGGAGCCTTGGGCCTGGGCTGGGTGCTGGGGGGTGGATGGGACCGGAGCCCTGGGCCTGGGCTGGGTGCTGGGGGTGGATGGGACAGGAGCCTTGGGCCTGGGCTGGGTGCTGGGGGGTGGATGGGACCGGAGCCCTGGGCCTGGGCTGGGTGCTGGTGGGTGGATGGGGCAGGAGCCCTGGGCCTGAGCTGGGTGCTGGTGGTGGATGGGACAGGAGCCCTGGGCCTGGGCTGGGTGCTGGGGGTGGATGGGACAGGAGCTGCTGCTGCCCCCGCTCCTGCCCTGTGGCGTCTCCCTGTGGCGTCTCCCTGTGGCGTCTCCCTGTGGCCAGCGCGGGGCGGGGGCGGGTGGGAGCAGCGCTGACAGCTCACCCGTTTCCCGCGCAGCTGTTTGCTCACCAGAGGCTGCTGTTGGCAGTTGCGACAGGTCTCACACGGCCGCCCACGCCTCTGCTCCGTGCGGGCTGCCACCCCTCGGGCTGACCTGCTTATTTCACTCTTTATCTGAAGTGGGGACAGCAGAGTTCCCCGTGTCTGGGAGCAAGCCAAGCTGGCCCAGCCCTGAGGGCAGAAATATTCCATCCGCCTTCGGCGCCCAGAACTATTTTTGTTTTCTTCGATGCACAACCTAGCTACGGCTGCAGCAAGGAAATCGGTTGATTTCTCAAAACCAAACTCCTTTCCTGTTTATTAGCCTCGAAAAGAAAGTCCCACCGTCATCGATCGGGGCCTGGCCTTCTCTGTGGGCGGCGTGGGCTCCGTTCATCTTTCTGGTTTCTGCTTTTTGTTAATCCTCACCCGAGGGTATTTCTTCATTAATTTTTAGAGAGAGTGGAAGGGAGGGAGAGAGGAGAGAGACAGAGAGAGAGAGAGAGAGAGAGAGAGAGAGAGGGAGGGAGGGAGGGAGAGAGAGATGGATATAAGAGAGACACATTGCTTTATTGCCTCCCACATGAGCCCTGACCTGGGCCGGGGATCAAGCTTGCAACCAAATTACGTGTCCTTGACTGGGAATCAAACCCTTGACCCTTCAGTCCGCTGTGGGCTGATGCTCTAACCACCGAGCAAAACGGCTGGAACTCCATTTCTTCTTCCATCCGCTGTTCGCTCCTAATACTGTACCAGAGAAAGTAGCCGTTACGTCTCCAGGCTAAGATAGAAAATTAATATTCATATGAGCCACACGAATGGGACACAGAGGGACCTGGGAGGGGGGCGCACGGGGGTGCTGACGTTGGCTGGGTCATGTGGGAGGGAGGCGGCCACGGCGGGTGCCCTGCTGGCCTTCCCAAGCCTCAGGGGCGTTCACTGCAGAGCGACCGCAGGTTGTCCCGCCGTCTACGGCCACAGTGAAACAGGACGAGCGGTTCGGTGGTGCTGCCCGTGTGTTCGTCTGCTCCTGGCCTCCTGGTGCTGTGTGACAAACACCTGACAATCTCGGTGGCTGTGACACACATGTATGTGTTGCAGACGTGGGTCTGTGGGTGGGCTGAGGTTCTGCTGATCTCGGCGGGGTGTGGTCCCAGGCTCCAGCCAGGCTTGGGGCTGCTCCGTGCGTGGGTTTTATTCGGGGGTGGGGGGGTGGGGCTCACAGCGAATGGGAAGTGGGCGGGTTCCTCTCCTGCGGGGTCACAGGAGCGCAAGAGGACGGACCAAGCACACAAGCTCATTTGGACCTTCTGGCCCATCCCCTGTGCTCACATCCCATTGGCCCCGCCGCTGGCCAATCCACAGTCAGGGGCACAGGGAGGTTTGCTCTATGCCAGTGGTCGGCACACTGCAGCTCGCGAGCCACATGCGGCTCTGTGGCCCCTTGAGTGTGGCTCTTCCACAAAATACCACGTGTGGGCGCGCACGTACAGTGCGATTGAAACTTCGTGGCCCGTGCGCAGAAGTTGGTTTTCGGCTCTCCGAAGAAATTTCAGTCGTCCTGTTGATATTTGGCTCTGTGGACTAATGAGTTTGCCGACCACTGCTCTATGCCAGGGGGTGGGGTGGGGCTATTTGCTGAACCAACGTCAGTCTATGCTGCCGGTCTGAGGGCCAGCATTCAGCGAGACCCGCTCTCAGCCCTCCTGCTGCTCTGCGATCCTGAGTTCTTGCAGAAAACCAGTGGGAGCTGCCTCGCCACACCCCGATCGGCAGTCCGGGCCCAGCAGGGACCCCTGTTTGAGCTGCAGGGTTGGCCGCTTGGGGTTCGCACACCCCTAAGGGTCTTGGGAAGGAGTGTTTTCCAGCAGCTGTAAGAACGTGACCAGTTCTGCATACTATCCATGAAAGACACGGAGCGCCAAAACCGGTGTGGCTCAGTGGATAGAGCGTTGGCCTGCGGACTGAAAGGTCCCGGGTTCGATTCCGGTCAAGGGCATGTACCTTGGTTGCGGGCACATCCCCAGTGGGAGGTGTGCAGGAGGCAGCTGATCGATGTTTCTCTCTCATCGATGTTTCTAACTCTCTATCCCTCTCCTTTCCTCTCTGTAAAAAATCAATAAAATATATTAAAAAAAAAAAAAGAATTAGGAAGGGTCTGAAGAACAGGTTGTGTTTAAATGTGGAGTGTAGGGTTACACAGTATTTTAGACGGAATGCCTCTGTATGACTACTTAATATTTAAGATCCTAATTGTTTGAAATGGCTTTTTTTTCTTTTTAGTTTTTTTCTGAACAGCGTTAGCCTTGGTCAGAGTGAACACTGATTGGTTGGACAGAGCAAAGGAGGTGCCGGCACCAAGGACAGCCCTCGCCAGCAGGCCGCGTCGGGAGAAGGGCCTTCCTGTCTGGGAGGCAGGAGTCACTGTTCTGCGGGTGAAAACCCTGAGCTCTGGGCAGATGTGACAGGCCCACTTGAATTAAGTCCACGAAATACGACGGTCCTCTGCTCTGCTCTCCCGTTCACGCACGTGTTCGCGTTGTAGGCTGGTTTGGGTTGTAAGACCCTGGGGAAAAAAATCAACAAAAGTTTGTTCAAAAAGAGAAAGAGCCGGGTAGAGAACTTGCTTTCTCGTCGCTGGGCAACACAGGGAGTTTCCCAGGATGCCTTGCTTTTGGGGGACCTGAGACCCCGTATGTGGCCACACGGGCATCACCACGTCCCAAAGGTGAAGGGCCTCTTCTGGTCCGCTCAGGGTGTTCCCTGTCCCGGAAACGCGTGCAGGGGACCAATGACAGCCTCACGTGTTCACAGGGCTGTGCTCGGCGCCGTGCGTTTTACAACCCGGCGTGTTCGTGTTGCAAGCCAGCCAGCAACCCTGAAGGTGTGTACGTGCACGTGTGTGTGTATGTGAGTGTGCGTGCACGTGTGAGTGTGTACACGAGAGAGAGTGCCTGTGAGTGTGTGTGTGTGTGGCCCACCCTGGCTTTACCTTTCCGCCCGCCCGGCCGAGCTGTCCCCCCACCTCGGTGTCCTCGCTCACCTTCCCCGTCTGAAGCCACACCAGGTGTGGCTCTGGGCCGAAGGCCGAGGCTGTGACTTGAGAAGGCGCCGCTCTCGTGGCGTCATTCCCGGCAGGTCTCTTCAGGAATCCGCTCCGGTGGCCCATCGGGTCATTCCTGCCATTGTGGGGACACAGCATGATGGATGGAAACTCACCCGAGTGCTGGGCCCAGGGCGGGGGTTCCAGCACATTCCGGGGGCGGGGGAGGTCGTCATGTTTCGGGGGCAGCAGCTGCCTGGCCTGATGATGGTCATTCTGGTTTTGGGGAAAGCGAGCAGGGGGCCTCCTACTCCCGCAGGCCGAGGCCATCGGCACGCCCTTGACCCCCGTGGACTTCAGTGTGGGGTCTGGGCCTGAACCAGCTCCCGGCGGCGGGTCGCTCCTGCTGGGATGTCCTTGGTCGCATGGCTCGTATGTGAACGTGTGATCTTTAGAATCTCTCTGTATTTTTAAGGAGACTGTGTGCGTTTGGTGATCAGCTTCGGCAGAGGAATGTAACCGTGGTTTTTCCCGGGAGAGTCCTAGTTGGTGGTGCCTGGCGCCTGGGGTTACACAGACGGATGTGGAGACACGGGGACGACCCCTTGGCACCGAGGCTCCGGCTGGGGCAGCACGCGTGGGCCAGACCGAAGGACTGAAATCAGTCCTGACTTTGTTAAAATCTGAGGCATGACTCCCGGGAGCGTCCAAGTTGGAGGTCAGGAGGTTGGCTCATCCTGAAACGACCCGGGGACCTGAGGCGCCAGCATCGCCTTTCGTAGGAAACAGAACCTCAGCGCGTCCTT
>NC_137782.1:174396370-174612711 GCF_963455305.1 Plecotus auritus
CTCCCTCCCTCCCTCCCTCCCTCCCTTCCTCCCTGTTTCCCTGTCTCCCTCCCTCCCTCCCTCCCTCCCTCCCTCCCTCCCTTCCTTCCTTCCTTCCTCCCTCCCTCCCTCCCTTTCTCCCTTCCTCCCTTTCTCCCTTCCTCCCTGTCTCCCTCCCTCCCTCCCTCCCTTCCTCCCTTTCTCCCTTCCTCCCTGTCTCCCTCCCTCCCTCCCTCCCTTCCTCCCTTCCTTCCTTCCTTCCTTCCTCCCTCCCTCCCTCCCTCCCTCCCTCTCTCCCTCCCTTTCTCCCTTCCTCCCTCCCTTCCTTCCTCCCTTCCTTCCTTCCTTCCTCCCTCCCTCCCTCCGTTCCTCCCTCCCTTCCTCCCTCCCTCCCTTCTTTTGTTAATCCTCACCTGAGGATATTTTTTCATTGCTTTTTAGAGAAAGTGGATGGGAGGAGGAGAGACACAGAGAGAGAAATATCGATTGGAGAGAGACACGTCGATGGGTTGCCTCCCACCTGCTCCCTGACCGGGGCCGGGGATCGAGCCTGCAGCCGAAGCTCACGCCCTTGACCAGAATCCGACCCGGGACTGTCAGTCCACAGGAGCCACACCGGCCAGGCTGTGCCGGTTCCTCTGCCAGCAGCCCTCTCGCTGGGTAACAGCCTGGGTGGAAGGAAAGAGCGAACAGGGAGCAGCGCCCTATTTCGCACCAAGAAGGGCTAGCTGAGCGTGGCGTAGGGCAGAGGGTGGTTTGCCACGTGGAGGAGAAGCTGAGCGTGGAGACCGAAGGACACGCCCTTTAAAAGCCAGCGCAAAGCTGTGCGGGAACTGGACGCTGGGTGCGTGCTGCTCCAAACGCACGGGAAGCGCGAGAAGGGAACGCGCTCCGGGCCGCCGGGCTCCGCAGAGGCCCGCCCACCAGTCTCCCGCCACAGCGCACCCACACGGCTCCGCGGGGCGCGCTCCTTCTGCAGGGAAGCGGGGAGAGCGTGTCTTTTGCCAGGAGACCGGCACCTTCATGTTTCTACGCCGAAGTCAAGGTTTGATCCTGGTTTCCAGGTGGTTATTCGTGGCTTAGCGACGATGCCCCTGTGCCCCGGGCTCCGGCGTGGCGTCCGCCCCGGCTCCTGCCGGCTCCTGGTTTCGTGAGGAGGTACGAGTGACAAGGATGCTCATATACCGGGAGACACGTCAGGCCAGTCCCAGGGCACAGTGGACGTCAAAACGTGCCCTGGTAAACGTCAGTGGCAGCCAACGTTACAGGGATTAACCTGCCTTGGTGCACATGTGCGTGTGTGTGCACACATGTTTTTGCATGTGTGCATGCATGTACGCACATGTGTGTGCATGCATATGCGTGCATGTGAGTGCACAGGCCACGCACCAGGTCCGCCGTGAAGAGCTGGTGTATGACAAGCTCGGACACTCCGTGATGGCCACGTGGGCTAATGACAAAAACAAGTGCTCTTCCTGCCTTTCCTTTTCCTTCTTCCCAAGTGTGAGGGTCCAGTGCAAACTGGACCTGGGGCTGCATGAGAGGGGGGCGGGGGAGGGCTCTCTGAGCTCGGCTGGGGTCAGAGGGGGCAGGGGAGTGACCACCAGCTGCTCCGGTGGCCTGGCGGTCGGGGGCACAGTGGGCCTCCCTCTGAGAGGCTGCCTCGGACCTGCCCCTCACCGCAGAAGCAGAAACCAGAGGGTCGGTCTCTCCTAACTTTCCCCGCTGGGTCCAGAGGGCGGGCAGGCCAGTGGGTGCGAGGGGACGTCACTGCGAAGTCTTGAGAAGGTGCTTTACACGGAACGGGAGATGGCGAACGGCCGGGGTCCCGGGTGTCCTGGGAGCGCGCAGAGCGGGACGGGGGCTTGGTTCACACGCGGCCCTGTTGTGTCCTCGGCTGGGTGTCGGCGGTGTGACCGCGCCTGGGAGCCACGTCCTGTGGACGTTTCGGGATCGTGCGGCGGACGGCCTCCGAGTCACTGCGTGATGTGCGTGGACGGGCGCTGTGCTCTGTGGGAGGTGGGCGCTGTCACGGTCCTGAGGATGGGCAGGGAGAAGTGGGCTTGAGGGCAGCAGCCAAAGAGGGTGCCTTGTGCAGGGGCGGGCGAGGGGCGTCTCTCCGTCAGCTCGGCAGCGGTAATGAAACACGGGGGCTCTGGGAGTCCTCGATGGAGCCGCCTCCGGTTCATGGGCGCTGCTCCTTGTTCTTCTCTCGGCAGAAGAGGCGAGGGGGTTCTGCGGGGTCTCTAAGAGGGACACTAATCCTACCCATGGGGGCTCCACCCTCCTGACCTCCTGACCGCAATAAGGCCCCATCTCCAAATACCATCAACTTCTGGGTTAGGCTTCAACATATGGATATTGGGGGGCACACCCTTCAGTTGGTGGCACATCCATGGAGTCCTGGCTGGGCTCCTTGGCCAGGCTCCCCCTCCCTGAGGGGACTGGCACCCCCACGTAGGCAGGGGTGGGACCAGATCTACAAGAGTCCCTTTTGTGGTTGCAGGTACAAGCATGTGATGTGGACAGTGATCCAGGGCAAGGTGTGGCAGTCAGGGGCTGCGGGCGGGTGGGGCTGTGGCCAGTCCTCCCTGCTCACGGCTGCTGCGGCTCAGCGGTGTGGCTGCTGTGGCTCGGCTGTGTGGCTGCCGTGGCTCGGCTGTGTGGGTGCCGTGACTCGGCTGTGTGGGTGCCGTGGCTCGGCTGTGTGGGTGCCGTGGCTCGGCTGTGTGGGTGCCGTGACTCGGCTGTGTGGGTGCCGTGACTCGGCTGTGTGGGTGCCGTGACTCGGCTGTGTGGGTGCCGTGGCTCAGCGGTGTGGCTCCCGTGACTCGGCCATGTGGCTGCCATGGCTTGGCCGTGTGGCTGCCGTGGCTTGGCCGTGTGGCTGCCGTGGCTCGGCAATGTGGCGGCATGCAGGCCATTCCACGTGTTTGCATTTTAGTTCTCTTAGTTGTGAAAGCAGGAGTTTCAGTTGACTTAACTCCACAGGCCGCTCCCAGCCGCCCGCCTCTGCGAGTCCACAGTGCGCTCGGACCGTCTTTCACCTTCGCCGTCGTGCGCCCGTGGTTCTGGGGTCCCAGGTGCCAGGACCCCTCTCCCGCCCTGTGTTCAGAGACGAGAACCGACAGCTGGCTCTGCACCTTCATGTGTTCCGAGCCTTTTGCGGAGAAAGAGGGGAACGCCGGACCGTTTCTTCCTCCTCCTTCTTCTTGAGCAGATATTTTTAGCTTTTCTAAAAGCTCCTCACTCTGAGCCTGAAAAGGAAACCAGAGCCTCTTCCAAAAATGCAAATACTCTGGCAAGAAGCGAGAGGGGTGTTTTCGATCTTCCCTGAACAATGGCGTTCTCTTCCACGGATGCTGCAAGGGCGAAAGGGGGAATGGGGGGTGGGGGTGCCGAAGGGGAGATGGGACGGTGCAGTGACAGCCCGCCAGCACCCGCCCCCCCCCATACCCGTAGGTCCCATTGATGTTAAATTCATGAAACGTTTGTGAATGTCGCCTCTTTGGGGGACGTTGACTGGATTCCGGCTGGAAGTTATTCTGCAGAAAGAGGTTAGACCAGGGGTGGGCAAACTTTTTGACTCGAGGGCCACCATGGGTTCTTAAACGGGACCGGAGGGCCGGAACAAAAGCATGGATGGAGTGTTTGTGTGAACTAATATAAATTCAAAGTAAAGGAGCGGAGGGGAGAGCAAGAGAACCGGATAGAACAGCCGGATCCGGCCCGCGGGCCGTAGTTTGCCCACGGCTGGGTTAGATTGACACATGGATCTGAAAGTGAAGGCTCACACCCTTACACACCCAGTCACCCTTCCCGGGGCGTTAGTGGCAGAAGTGGGACCTCCCTGAGGGGGGAGCCAGGCAACGTGTCCACGTCCGTACCCCAAGGCCTCTGTAAGCCCGGCCCGGCGTGTCTGTCGGGAGCCTCGGGTCACGGAAGGTGCAGGTGCCGAGAATCACGGGACCGGCAGGAACACCTCGCAAGAACGTGGACCTCCCACGAGTTTCTTTTTCTTTTTTTTTTAAAATATATTTTATTGATTTTTTACAGAGAGGAGGGGAGAGGGATAGAGAGCTAGAAACATCGATGAGAGAGAAACACCGATCAGCTGCCTCCTGCACACCTCCCACTGGGGATGTGCCCACAACCAAGGTACATGCCCTTGACCGGAATTGAACCTGGGACCCTTCAGTCCGCAGGCCGACGCTCCATCCACTGAGCCAAACCGGTTTCGGCACCACGAGTTCCTTAGAGGAGTGGACGGGCCGCGATTTACAACCGAGGAACGTGCTGGCTGCGGCAGGAACGTCAGAACCCAGACACCAAGGGGCGGGGACGGACAGAGCCTTTGTCCAAGAAGAGAGCCCCAGGTGGGTTCAGAGTCTGCTCGGGGCTGGCTGGCGAGGGGGCCGGTGAGGAAACGTGGCAAAATACGGTGTGGGAAACACAGTACGTCTGTGCCTCCCGCACTGGGCTTCTGACCCGCAGAGAAAGGAAGATTCTGGGGCTGGGACAGGCCTCGTCCCCCTCGGCTCACACAGGAAAACACAGGAGCTCTAAGCTGCCGTGAAGGGAAACCTCTCAAGGTTGCTAGGGGGACGGTGTCACGTCTGCCATTTTGGGGTCCTTAAAGCCACATTATCCTGCCACCCGGGATTGTATTTCATCCACCAAACATTTAGGGGAACCAGCTATCTCATAATCACGATGATCTGGATTTTTATCACTTTTTAAAAAAAATATATATTTTATTGATTTTTTACAGAGAGGAAGGGAGAGGGATAGAGAGCTAGAAACATTGACGAGAGAGAAACATCGATCAGTTGCCTCCTGCACACCTCCCACTGGGGATGTGCCCGCAACCAAGGTACATGCCCTTGACCGGAATCGAACCCGGGACCCTTCAGTCCGCAGGCCGACGCTCTATCCACTGAGCCACACCGGTTAGGGCAGGATTTTTATCACTTTTAACCGTTGCACAATATTTTGGTTTTGTATTGCTATTTGGAAGTGATTTTTAAAAAACATATTTTTATTGATTTCAGAGAGGAAGTGAGAGAGAGAGACAGAAACATCAATGATGAGAGAGAATCATTGATCAACTGCCTGTTGCACGTCCTTGTACTGGGAATCGAGCCCACAACCCGAGGCATGTGCTCTGCCCGGGAATCGAACCGGCAACCTTTTAGTGTGTGGGACGATGCTCAACCAACTGAGCCACACGGGCCAGGGCAGGAAGTGATTTTTGAACAAAGGGCCCTATCGATGCATAATTGTTTATTTGTGAACTGTATGCTATACGATTGTGTTACTACAAAATGCTTTTTACCCTATGCCAAAACTGAGGTCTTAAATGAACGAGAAGCATAGAGGTTCTGGAAGTTTCTGCCTGAATCTCAGTGAATGTGCAGGTCTGGACAACATTGGTCTAGCCCGAGACCCTGGGAGAACATCTTCCGAAGTGGCTCCCCTGGTGTCCTGGTGTCTTAGGGCCGCCACGGCCGAGTGCCGCGGACTTAAACCGTGGAAGCCGCTGGCCTCAGAGTCCGGAGGCTGGACGTCCGCGGTCAAGGAGTCAGCAGGGTGGGCTTCTTCTGAGGGACCTGAGGGACAATCTGTTCTAGGCCTGCACCCCCCTTCCCCGCCTCCTGGGGATTGGCTGGCACCTCGGTGTTCCTTGCCTTGTAGAACAGTCGCCCCGAATCTTGCCTTCATCTTCACAGCGCCCTCCCTCTGTGCGTGCTGGTCTCTACCCAGATCCCCGCCCCCTTTTCTGACCCCTTCACTGGGGCGTATGGATTCGGGCCCACCCTAATCATCTCATTTTAACCGATGGTCCCTGTAAAGACCCTATTTCCAAATCGTAGGGAGCGGTTATAGGGTTAAGCCTCGGACCGACCTGCTGGCAAAGCCGCAAACAAGTCCCAGCTTAGAGGGCACAGCCCTCTTCGCATAATTAAGCGTGATCTTGTGACTGCTCCCTAGATCCTTCCTGGGTAGCGAATGGGCTGTGGGAGGGGCAGCAAGTGCTGCCAAAACAAGGGAAACTCACAAGAACGTTGTAAATTACCTTGTTTACCTCTGACTGTAAAATAAAGGCTCAGCTTGCTGTCTGGATCTATTCTGTGGTCTCAGTCACGCACAGGAGATCCACCTAGACCAGCCGTGGGCAAACTACGGCCCGCGGGCCGGATCCGGCCCGTTCGGCTGTTCTATCCGGCCCGCAGAGCCAAAAGAGCGGAGGGTTCTCTTGCTCTCCCCTCCGCTCCTTTACTTTGAATTTATATTAGTTCACACAAACACTCCATCCATGCTTTTGTTCCGGCCCTCCGGTCCAGTTTAAGAACCCATGGTAGCCCTCGAGTCAAAAAGTTTGCCCACCCCTGACCTAGACCCAGCTTATTCTCTTTGTCTGTCTTTTCTTCATCCTTCGCCGGCCCTCCCTCAGGCTCACCGAACCCTTGGCTGTGCTGGCGTGGCCCGCCAAATAAGGTCACATTTTGAGACACTGGGGTTAGGACCCCCACATATATTTTTTTGGGGGGGGGCACAATTTAATCCAGGACACCTGGGACACCTTAGCTTTAAGAAGTTAATTCGTCCCTTAGAACTGTGCATTGAGGAAAGTGTAGGCAGGCGTTGCTGATGAACTGGCCCCTGGGAAGCCTCCACACGCCTTCCCTGGGCGTGTCCGTGGAGGGAGGTGTCCTAACCCTTCTTCAGCTCCCACTGGTTCTGTCCCGGCTCATGGCTGCCATGGCAGACGCTCACACAGACCCGCAGGCTGATGGGGAGAAGTGTTTTCGTCGACATTTCTGTGTTCTTCCTCTTCTAACAGCTTCCCAGCTTCCCACCGCCAGGCCCAGGTGTCTGTCTCCTTTTAGACTCTCCTGGTACACGGCAGATGATCCATGGCAGCGTCTTGAATCACATTGACCTTTTCGTGAAGTACGGGAACCTGGCACTAAGTTGCGGTAACGCCCTACTCAACGCCTTTGCGTGTCAGGCCCTCGGGATCACTGGGTCTGGCCCTGCCAAGGCAGCCGCAGGTGGGACTCAAAATCCAATACATAAATCCGGGAGCTTCTTTAGAGCAACATGCATTTATGGTACGTGAATTCTATCATCTCTCTCTATAAAAGCCTAAGCGACTGAATGACTGAACGACCAAAAGACCAGTCGACCGGTCGCTATGACACGCACTGACCACCAGGGGAAGACGCTCAATGCAGGAGCTTCCCCCTGGTGGTTAGTGCGCTCCCACAGGGGGAGTGCCGCTCAGCTGACCGATGGGTGCCAGAAGCTGGGCTCACGGCTGGCAAGCGCAACTGCGGCTGCGTGAGCCTCTCCCACCTCCGTGGCAGCGCTACTGAGTGGTAGCAGGTGCAGAGGGGCTGGGATGAGCAGGAGTGGTGCTGTGCCTGGCCCAGGCTTGGGCTCCTCCCGGCTCCCTGCCGCTTCTACCTCCCTGTGGGGCTCAGGCCGAAATCGGCAGTCCGACATCCCCCGAGGGGTCCCGGATTCGAGAGGGCGCAGGCCAGGCTGAGGGACCCCTCAGGTGCATGAATCCGTGCACTGGGCCTCTAGTGTGTTATAAATGTCCGTGGCCCCTGGCCGGAGAACGCTCCCTGGCCCTGCTGGGAAGAACCCCTGCTAGCTGCGTTGGCCGGAGCGTCATCCCTCAGCCAGGGCGGGGGCAGTCATGGGCCTGCAGGGGGTTCTAAGGCTCAGGGCAGATGTGGAGCCGAGAACGGTGCCTGGCTCAGCGATGGCACGCGACACCCGCCAGCTGCCTTGCTGCTGCGGGGACCACTGGTCGTCCTGTCACTAATTCACCTGCCCCGCTCCCGAGGCTGTGGCGTTTGCAACAGAAGTTGCCTAACCCGGGTCTGCAAACGCATCGGTGCCACGCCGTCCTCACCGGCTCCGTGATTCAGGGGGGTCACGTAAACTCTCCAAACCTCGGTTTCTTCACCCACAGATGAGCTGGGCCAGCTCCTGCCTCAGGGGGGTGTTGGTCCATGAGATGAGTTAGCCTGTCCAGGGCTGTGCCAACGTGCATTAGCTGGGGTGGCTTCTAAACCTTTTTCTTCTTTGTTTAATCCTCACCCAAGGAGATTTTCCCCTTGATTTTTAGGGAGAGTGGAAGACAGAGAGAAACATCGATGTGAGAGGAACACATCAATTGGGTGCCTCCTGCACGCGCCCCGACCAGGGCCCTGGCCGAGAAGGAGGCCGCAACCAAGGTCCGTGCCCTTGACCGGGAATCAAACCTGGGACCCTTTGGTCCGCAGGCTGACGCTCTATCCGCTGAGCCACACCGGCCAGGGCGGCTGGGGTGACCTCAATGCCGTGTCACCCGCACGGGAGGCACCGGTCATGCCCACTCAGTCCGTGGCTCCTCCTGGGACTCTGACGGAGGTGGCCTCGTGTCTTCCGTGTGGCGAGCCCGTTGCCTCACTCACTCTGTGTCCGTTTCTGACCTTGACCAACGCCTTCCTCTCGACCTGAGATTTTGCAAGTCAGAGTGAAGCTAAGATGGGGTGACACTGCTGGCATCCCCCCGGGCATTAATGAACGCTACAGACGGCTCATTTCTCGGCAATGGGCAGGCTCACCCTTCTGAACGTGAGTGACAACCGGCTTCTTCTGGAGCATCGTCACGTCCAGTTCTCCCCCCCCCCCCCCCCCCCCCGGATTCCACAGGGCGCTTCCTGGAAAGATGCCTGGGAGTGAAGAGCCGGGACCCGCGGGAGGACGGCCGGAGAGATGAGATGACTGGTCCCGGGAGGTGTGAGCTCGGGCTGTGGGCGCCCCAATGAGAGTCTAAAACCACGTTTCTCAAAGTCGTTCCTGTGCCCTCTTCACACCTCTCCCGCAGGGGTGGGGCGCGTCCGGCCTGTGAGCCGTAGAAGCCCTCGAGTCACTGGGTCTGGCCCTGCCAAGGCGTTAGGGGTGAGTTAAGGAAATGTTTGTCCAAAACTAGCAGGCTAGTTTTTTTTGTTTGTTTGTTTTAAAAATTTTTTTGTATTTATTTCATTATTGTTGTTAATCATCACTGGAGGATATTCTTCCATTGATTTTTAGACAGAGTGGAAGGGACGGGGAGAGACAGAGAGAGAAACATTGATGTGAGAGAGACACATTGACTGGCTGCCTTCCACACCTGCCCCACCCAGGGCTGTGACTCGAGCCTGCAACCCAGGCATGTGCCCCTGACTAGAATCGAACCGGGACCCTTCAGTCTGAGGGCCAACACTCTAACCACTGAGCATAATTGTGTGGCCTGCGAATGATGTTATAAATATCCAAATGGCCCTTGGCAGAACAAAGGTTCCCCCCCAGCCCCCCACCTTAGCACTAAGGAGCTCAGTGGAGACCTGGCGTGGGGCACAAAGCAGACACTCGTTGGTATCTGCTCATCAGGCTTCTCACAATCGAATCAGAAATCCGTTTCTAGGACTCATTTCAGGAGACGTGGAGGGACTTTCGGGACCTACCCACATCCCTGTCACCATCAGCTCGCACCGCTGGCTCCTCCTCCTCACCTCTGTCTAAATACAGGTGCACTGGGCCTGGCCGGCGAGGCTCAGGGGGTGAGCGTCCACCTATGAACCAGGAGGTCACGGTTCGATTCCCCGTCAGGGCACATGCCCGGGGTTGTGGGATCGATCCGCAGGGTGGGGTGTGCAGGAGGCAGCCGGTCCATGATTCTCTCTCATCGTGGATGTTTCTATCTCCCTCTGCCTCTCCCTGCCTCTCTGAAATCAATAGAAATGTATTTAAAAATAAAAATAAAAACAGGTGTACGGAAGCTTTGGATCGCTGAGCAAGAAGACGGGGCGGATTTCACTCCCCGCTTGGCCCCTCGCCTGCAGGCTGGCGGCTCCCCGACCTCTCCTCCCTCCTCCTCTTCCCCGGGGGAGGACGCCTGCTGCTCGCAGGCCCGGGTGTTGGGAGGGTTTCAGGAGAGAATGCCACCTTCTCGGGTTATAATAGGGTGCTGCCAGCGGCCTGGAGGCCCGGGTGAAGGAAGCAGTGTGAAAGAGCATTGTTATTATATTTTGTGAAAAATATGGATCAAAGGCTGGCTATACAGCCAATGCTAAATGTTAATTATGGTTATAATATCATGACGAAGACTGTGCCAGCAGGCTGGGTCCCACGGGAAAAAAAACCTATTATAACGAGCCAGTGGGAAATGTTCATATTACAAAGATATTTGGCAAGGAGGCCGGTTTGGTTTTGAAATCTCAATGAACAATTAAACAGCATAAAAAAATAACCTTTAAAGCTATGAAAACTATAAGTGTCTTGACAAGCCTTTCACATCCAAATAAGAAGCTGCCTTCTCCCCGGAGAACAGAGGCAGCGTTATTGCCCACCCCCCGCCCCCCCCGCCCCAAGCAGAAGCTGTATTTGTGGCACCCCTTGGATCCAGGAAAAAAAAAAAAAAAAGCGCAATATTCTTCTTCACAATGACCCGAAAATAACTCTTTTTATAAGAGATGTTTGGGGAGGATTCTTCACGTTCATAATAGAGCCACGAGTCAATCTGATTTTTTTTTTTAACTCAGTTCCTGTTCTCCTGCCTGTCTCTTTCGTCCTCCAAACGTACTGGCTGAATAGCAGTGGAAGAGGGGACTTGGGTGGGAAACCACAAATGCCCCGCTTCTCTCAGCTCAAGCTTTTCACATCTTTTCCGGCCTGGGAAGGGGAATACGCCCTGGGACATCAGCTGGGCGAGGGGGAGGCAGGGGAGGGAACGCACAGCAAGATGGGTTTGGCCAAAAACCGGTTTGGCTCAGTGGATAGAGCGTCGGCCTGTGGACTGAAGGGTCCCGGGTTCGATTCCGGTCAAGGGCATGTACCTTGGTTGCGGGCACATCCCCAGTGGGGAGTGTGCAGGAGGCAGCTGATCGATGTTTCTCTTTCATCGATGTTTCTAGCTCTCTATCCCTCTCCCTTCCTCTCTGTGAAATATCAATAAAATATATTAAAAAAAAAAAAAAAAAAAAGATGGGTTTGGAGAGAGAGCCCTGTCCTACGAACCCGAGGTCAGCGGGAACTCGCTGCCATGGCCTGGTGTTTGAAGAGTGGGGTGCGTGTGCCCTCACCTCCCACCCCCAGCCTCTCCCCAGAGCCTGCCAGCCACGCTCCCCGGACGCGCGGGGGAAAGCGGAGCGGGTTGGCATCCGGACGTGTTTCTCGCTGGGAAGGGAGGGAGGGAGGGAGGGAGCAGGACTGCTCACCGGGGAGGAAACGCCCCATCGGTGTTCCCTGGGCGTGTAGCCGGCCCCGGCTTCCCCGGTAACGCCACGGCTCCGTCCCCGTGTCCGTCTGCCCTGCAGCACACCGGCCGCCTCCCTGCCCTGCGGTCCCTCAACCCTAACTTCACTCCCCTCTGAGGGGCTCCCTGTCCTCTGGCTTTGAAAACGCAGCTGCTGCTCGAAGTAAGCGAGCCCCCATTTGTGGGCCAGCTGTGTCACCTGTTGCCCTGGGGCAAAGGGGAGAAGGGGGGAAAGCAAACGGGGAAAAGAGCCTTTGGGATCTGAGAGGATCTGTGAGACAATCGAGGCTTAGTTATTAAAAAAAAAATTCAGGCCCGGCCTGCATGGTCAGTGGTTGACCTTTGACCTATGAGCCAGGAGGTCAGGGTTCCATTCCCCATCAGGGCACATGCCAGGGTTGCAGGCTCAGTCCCTAGCGGGGGGCGTGCAGGAGGCAGCCGATCCATGATTCTTTCTCATCATTGATGTTTCTCTCTCTCCCTTCCTCTCTGAAATGAATAAAAAAAAATTAAAAAAACAAAACAAACATCTCAGAGGCTTTTTAAATGATTTGGGGTTTTGACTCCTAAGGGATTCCCACCACTCTCGTCTGTGAAAGAGGAAGTGCTCTGAGCCCGCAGGAAGGATGCAGAGTGAGGCAGGACCAGCCGGGCCTTGACCTGCTGCAGCCCCGTGGGAGGCGGAGCCTCGGGAAATGCCAGCGCGGGAGGGTCCCAGGGCCCCGTGGTGGCTGTCGGAGAGAGGACCTTCGACCTCGGCCTTACAAGGTGAGGAGGCTCTCCTTTTAAGCCTGGGGGCGGGGGGTGGGGGGCGGGCATCTGGACTGCAGAGTTGAGAATGACAGCTGACCTTGAACACACGGGTTTGACCTGCATGTGTCCCCTTCCACGTGGGTAGATGTTTGGTGATGAATACACAGCCGGCCTTCTGTACCCGGGTTTCGCATCCGCAGATTCCGCATCTCCATCGCCGCCGCGAATCTGCGGTCGCGAATCTGCGGTCGGAAGGCCGGCCGGGATCTGCGCATGCGCAGGGCTGCCAGGCCCTATGAAGGCTGAGGGCTGGGTCGCGGGGGGGGGGGGGGCCCGCAGTGCGTGGCGTGGGGCTCCCTGGCGTGCAGTTCACTGATGGGGGGCTCCCTGGCGTGCAGTTCACTGATGGGGGGCTCCCTGGCGTGGGGCTCCCTGGCGTGGCCCCGAGCAGAGACGGTGCTGGGCCGTGTTGTGGACGTGTCGCCGGCGGGGCCGAGTGGCTGCGGGCAGCGGGCAGCCACAGGTCGGCCTTTCCCGCCCTGCCTCCGGCTCCACCTCCGCCAGAACCGAAGGAGCAAACCCGTGCGCCGGGGCCTCGGCGTGAGGGGCACAGACACGGCCCCTGCAGCCGGGCAGCGCGGAGGGGATGCGGTGAACCACAGCGGTGTCCCTGGAGGCACGGACACACCCGGGCACCGGGCCTCGGAGGGGGCAGGCGGTGCAGACTGGAGCCCCTCGGAGGGGCCTGGGGCCGGAGACCCGGAGACCCGGAGACCCAGAGACCCGGAGACCCAGCGGCCTTGGGCCCGGCCGCCCCGCTGCGGGCGTTTATCTGCGGGCGGCACCGGCTCCGAGATGCCAGGGCCCAGGAGGACGGCCTGCCACGGCGCCAACACGAGGCCTCGCGGGCACGATGCCAAGTGCGGTGAGTCAGGGTGCGGGGCTCCAGGAAAAAGGCCGCGGCGCAGACTGAGGAGAGCAGGGGGCGGGGCGGGGCGGGGCGGGGGCAAAGGGCACCGGGTCGGGGAGAGGCTGGATGCGGGGCGGGCCCAGGAAAGCCGTGGTGTCCGGAGGTTTGCCAAGAGGGTAGAATGAGACGTGCTCACCCAGCGTTCACCGTGGGAGACGATGGAGTAACTAACCCGATCGAGTGACCCCGTGCCCAGTGGCCACTCTCAAGGCCTCGTTCCTGGCCTTGCCGGCGCGTCTGCTGCTCTTGGCAGGGGCTGCAGCCGAGAGCCAGGCAGTCCTGTCCTTTGGTAAAAACTCTGGGATCCCAATTGGGAGCCACGGTCTGTGTCCAGCTCTGAGACCGAGGCCGAGGCAGAGCCGCCCCATCCCAGTCCCGGCAGGAGGGACCGCGTTGGGCAGGCCAGCTGCAAAGGGTGCGGGCAGCGGGGGTCTCCCCGCAGGTGCTGGCCTGGGAATGAGGTCTGAGCGCGGGGCAGTCCCCCCAGCGCGGCTGTGGGCTGACGCTTTGCGACACCTCATTGTGAAAAAGCAAACCTGGGGTTTTCCCCGGAGGCGCTGCCCAGGGCTATGGCGCCCTGTTGTTGCAAGGGTGGGGGTTGCCCCAAGTCTCTGAGCAAAAGCGGGGCCCTGCGGCTTTAGTAGCTTTTAGGATTTTTTTTTTTTTTCAGTTAGAGAGGCTAGGGACCCAAGCATTCCCCCAGCCCCATCTCGCCCTGGGCCCCCGGGAGCGTGGGAGGCCTGAGGGTGTGACGCGGAACACGTGAGGGCCTGCGTGTTTTTCTGGAGACTGTGATGGGGACCAGAGGGTTAGGGCTTCAGCCAGGCTCCGTAGGGACGGCCCGGAGGCGCCGGGAAAATCCTAGACGCAGCGGCTTTTGCATGTACACGTGTGTGTGTAAAAGCATCTGAAACTTCCTGATGTCTCTGCTTGCTTTGCGGTTTCTGTACCTGCCCTCCCCGCTGGACTCACCCTGTGGGGCGATAGCTGAGCTCGTGGGGCAGGGCAGGGGCTGAGCCCCGGGCAGGGGGGGCGCTGGGCATGCGTCCTGGTTCCCCTCCCGTTTCTGCGAGTGCGGAGCTGTGCTGGGCGGGGCGGACGTCCTCGGGTGCAGGGAGCACCATTTCATCTGTGGGTGCGGGGTCTGCCGTTTCAGGACCCAGGGAAGTCCAGCTACCAAACTGGGTTTCCTAAGACCAGGGTCCTCATCCTTGCCTTTAAAATTCCAGAAGACCATCACGGCGTCGGTTCAGGGTATTTGTGTGTCCAGTAACCCCCTGCTAAGTAAGATCAGCGCTTCCTCCGGTTATTATGCGTGCGCAGCGGCAATGGTGTGGCCAGCGTGGGGCGGGGTAGGTCCTGTCGTGTTTGTTCTTTTTATTTCAGCACCGACGGGAGGGGTGAGACGTGGTGATTAGGAGAAAACCCAGGGAAGTGTTTCCTGACGGAGGAGGCAGACCGGAACTTAGCGGGAGGCCGCCTGGCCGTCACTGCAGGCTCTGCTGAGCCAGAAGGCAGCGCCCACGGAACATTTGACACCGCCTCCCGGCCTGGCTCGGCCAGTGCCCCAGCCCCGCCTCTGGCCACAAGGGCTGGTGGCTGGCAGCGACGTGGCCTCCGGCACATCACGCTGGGCCTCGGCGAGTCCTGCTGCCCGTCCCTCAGTGACGTCAGTGGCCTGGGAGCCTGAGGTCGGAAGGGCCGCTGGCCCGCAGGGAGAGGTGGCTGCGTGGAGCTCCCTGGCAGGGAGCTGGCTCCTTGGTCCTGAGGGAAGGACAGGTGCAGCGTCGGGGCTGGGCTCGGCTGCAGGGCTGGGGCTAGGCCTTCGGGACCACCTTCTGCTCCTAGGGCCGTGGTCGGCAAACTCCTTCGTCCACAGAGCCAAGTATCAACAGGACAACGATTGAAATTCCTTTTGAGAGCCACATTTTTTAAACGTAAACTTCTTCTAACGCCACTTCTTCAAAATAGACTCGCCCAGGCCGTGGTATTTTGTGGAAGAGCCACACTCCAGGGGCCAAAGAGCCGCCTGTGGCTCGCGAGCCGCGGTTTGCCGACCCCTGTCCTGGGGGCTGGCTCAGGTCTTGGGAACCAGAGTCAGCCCTTCAGGGCGGGGCTCAGCGGTTTGGGGCGTGGTTCTGCTCTTTGGAGCAGGGTCAGCCCCCGGGACCACCTTCCTCCCTCAGGGGCTGGGCTGGGCTCTTGAGAGCGAGGCCCCGCCCTTTGGGCCTGGGCCCAGCTGTTCGGGACCAAGGTAGGAGCCCTTCCGGTCTAGGCTCAGCTGTCGGATTCGGTTATGCTCCTTGGAACTAGGCCGGGCCCTTTGGGGCTGGGATCTGTCCACCCTTCGGAGTTAGGGTCACACGTGTGGGTGGTCAGTGCTGAGAGCACCGTTCGTGAAAGATGCTCTAAGTTCACCGGTCCTGCCGCCAGCTCCGCATCACCACAGCAGGACCCCGACGGGCTCATCCAGGGCCAAGGCCCCCCCGCCCCAGCTCTCCACGCAGAGTCGCCAGATAAATGCTGCTGGTGTTCGGGCAATGAAATGAAATATCATGGGGGGGGCGTTTTCAGAAGATTGCAGTGCAGAGTGAGAGCCTCATTCCACCCAAGGCTGGGAACCAGAGGAGCCTGCTGACGGCCCCTCGGGGCCTACGCAGCGCCGGGTTGCTGGTCACGTTCCCTGTCCACGGTCCACGTGGTCAGAAGCAGCCGGTCCCGGCATCTCCGCAGTGGGTTTCATTCTGAGAGGCTGGGCTGGCAATTTTAAAATTCCGATTCCCGTGAACAGCAGAAAGGACGTAGCTGTGAGAGGGCGTCGGCCCCAGTGTTTGAAATGAAGTTAGTTTTCTGATCAATGAGAAGCGGAGGGAGAATTACCTCCCTGCACACACGCTGGCTTGGAACACGGCAGCGCGGTGAGGTGCACCGATTGTGCAGTCGGCGTCATGTTAAACGGCTCCTTTCCAATGACGAAGCTGTCCTCTGGCGAGATCCACAGGGGTGCTTGCGAGACGGCAGATTGGAGACCCACCAGGCTCAAGGGAAATGGATAACTTGGGCTCAGCGCTCAGCGAGAACTTCTGGAAGTGCTGCCACGCATCCAGAGTTATTAACAAACTAGTGGCCCGGTGCACGAAATTCCTGCACATTAAAAGGGAATTAATTAGAGGAAATATTTTAATATGGCCATTTGCCCTTTCTAAGTGTCAGAGATAAAAGAAAATTAGTAAAATGCATATGAAAATCTTCCTCCTGTCAGAGTCTGGGGTGCGCTGCGGGACCCAGAGTCAAGTCCCCACCCACCCGTGCCCTGAAATCGTGCGAGACCCAGACCTGGCCAGCCCCACCCCCATTGGGCAAGATCCAGACCAAGCCGGCCTCACCCCCGTCAAGCCCTGCTGGGTGGGGGTCGGGGCCTGAGGTCAACCGTCAAACCCCGCTGGGCGGAGGAGCGGGGGACGCAGCCTCAGGTCCCCTGCCCTGGCTCCATGCAGCCTCAGGTCCCTGCTGATGGCTTGTTATGGGAACCCCACCTCGGCTGTGGGTGCAGCCATCTTGTGATGGCATGATGGTTAATTTGCATATTACCTCTTTATTATATAGGATAATTGTCCGCCGTGGAAATTAACTGCACGAGTCAGAGGAAAGAGAAGTTCCTCTTTGCTTCCCCCTCCCCTTAAGATGTCTGACCGCTTCCGTGGAACTTGCCTTCGCCTACAGAACTGCACACCAGCTCTATGTCACGTATGTGCCACACAGACCCACACGGGTTCCCTGCAGAATTGTTTGGGGAGGCAGCACGTGTCCTCCTCCTGGGTCGGGTTTTGGGGAAGAGAAAGCAGAGCGTCCCGGAGCTCCTGCCTTTGGCTGCAGCACACGTGGGCGCCATGGGGTGCAATCCGGACGTGTTTTCCTGCCTCGTCCCCGGCCTGCGTGCTGTTCCTAACCAGGTGGCATGCAGAGCAGAGAGCTGTGTCGCCACTCTGTGCTGAGCCTGTCTGCTTTCTGTGCCAACGGGGATGTTGCGGAGTGTTAACAGGCCCGGCAGGCACGTGGGGGGGGGGAGCTTGCTGAGGGGACGGCGAAGGCCTGGTCTTGGCCAGACGTGTGGCCACCGCCTGCCGGTCTCCCCTCACTCCTGCGCTCCGCGTTTGAAAAGGGTAAGCACTTGCAGTAAGAATCTTGCTATGGGATTATGAACAACAAAATGACATCAAATACATACCTACCAACAAGTGAATCTAAAAACCAAGTGAATAAAAAATCTGAAGAACAGAATGGACTGGTGAATATAACAGAATCAGGGACACAGAAAGGGAGTGGACTGACAATTCTCAGGGGGGAGGGGGTGTGAGGGGTGTGGGAAGAGACTGGACAAAAAGCTTACACCTATGGATGAAGACAGTGGCGGGAGGTAAGGGCATGGGGTGGGGTGGGGAATCAGGTGGAGGGGAGCTATGGGGGGAAAAAAGAGGAACACCTGTAATAATCTGAACAATAAAGATTTATTAAAAAAAAAAAAAAGAATCTTGCTATGGGAGATCCGATAGGACCTTTCCTCCTGAGCTGGGACTGTGGGGTGATGGTCTCCACGCTGCACCCCTTCCTTGAGCTCTGCCCTCTGCCCGCCCCTGCAGGTGCTCAGCCTGTGTCCTGCGTCCCGAGGGCTGGCCCTGGGTGTCCGTCCCCACGCCTTCCCCGCAGGGCTCCCTTCTCTCGCATTTCCTGCCGGTCCCCGGCCTCCTTCCCAGGCTCTGTGCCAGCTCAGAGGTGGCTCTTCGGGGGGTGCTTCCTGAGCCCGCCCCCACCGCAGTGTCAGGGTCCCCCATCAGCGTCGGGTCCCCCCTCAGGAGCACCTTCCCCACCTTCTGGTGGTTCCTGCTGCTTACCCGTCTTCTCCTGGACTGAGAGGCTTACGGGTCAGGTCGCCCTGATGTCCTGGCGGGTGGCACCGTACCTGTCACACAGTGGGTGCTCGGCCACTGTGCGTTTCTCCCCACGTAAGTAACACTTGGATTTATTTGGGATCCCTGGAGGAGACACAGGTGGTTTGGGGGTTTTCTGGAAGATGAGATGTACCCTCCCTGGAAATGTGAAAACTGTGACCCCAGAAGTCTGGGAAAAAGAGCTGAGGTCACAAAGCACAAAGGGTCATCGCACTCTGACCCCCAGGCTGGGAGGAGGAGCTGGTAGCGTGGAAGGAGGAATCTTAGGGGACCGGTGACCAGTGAGGACAGATGCTGTCACCTGCAGCTGCCGAGGCAGTGAATGACGAGCGATAGTGGATGGGACGTCTCCTCTTGGGGAGGAATCTGAGAAGTGCCGTCCTAGACGCCCGTCCATCAACGCGCTGCTCTCTCAAGTGCGTCCAGCCGCTTGGCGTTTTCTAGGCGAGGACTCGGCAGCCGGGTCCAGACAAGAACTCCAGAGTCAGCCACCTACCTGCCAACCGCATCCCTTTCACTCGCCCAGATCCGGGGAAACGGGCTCACCCCCGTGTGTCTCATTGTCCCACGTGTACGATGGGATTAAACAAGGGACCAGGAGGTCGGGTCGATTCTAGTCAGGGCACAGGCCCGGGTTGCGGGCTCCATCCCCAGTGGGGGGCATGCAGGAGGCAGCTGATCCATGATTCCCATCATGGATGTTTCTTTGTCTCTCCCTCTCTCTCCGAAATCAATAAAAATATATTTTAAAAAATAAAAGACTGCAGGGAGCTGCAGTGGAGAAAATGAAGGGGGATTGGTATAAAAACAATAGCGAGCATTTCACGCCCCCATCTCCCCCACCCCTTTCCTGTCTAGTTGGGAGCCTGGGCCCGGAGCAGGGAGCCGGGGCTGGCCCACTGGGAGCCGCAGGGACGGCCGTGGGCTCTGCTTGTGGTTGGAGACCTTCCGCAGGCGCAGCCACACGGCCGGTGCCGCCACCGTGACACGGCCTGAGTCATCTCACCGGCCGCCGTCTGGGGCAGGAAGCCGAGCACCTGCACTGCTCTGGGAGGGAGGGAGCAGGTGGGGGAAGGGTTCAGCCAGCCTGGTCCTGCTCACGGCCACACCCGACCCGGGGCACTGGGCGGATAAGTCACCCCAGAAGGACACGCCCTGCTAGCTTTCCCCTTCACGTGGGCAGGGGCCATCCATCAAGGAACAACGACAACACAATGGAATTCCACGATTTCCGGCCACCCGGGAAGGTGTGAGATGAGTAATTCTTGGCGCTTCCATGGGACGAGATGTCCAGGTTGCAGCCAGCGACAGCGGACGGCTCTCCGTGACGCTGGGGCGGGCCCGTAGGGGCCCCTCCGGAGTCTCCCTGGCTCGGGCTGCGGGCTCAGTCCCCGGCGGGGGGCATGCAGGAGGCAGCCGATCCATGATTCTTTCTCATCATTGGTGTTTCTGTCTCTCTCTCCCTCTCTCTCTCTCCCTCTCCCTGCCTCTGCGATCAATGAAAACACATAAAAATGACTGAACACGTGTGTGAAGACGCCCGATGGTGCAGGTGAGCAGGCAGCTGGCGCGGGGAAGGGTGACACTACAGAGCAGCTCTAATGAGGTCACCGCGCCCGTACGGGAGGCCCCGGCTCTTGTTAGCGCACCGCACCTCCTCGCTCCCCCCCCCCCAGCACCCACCCCCACGCAGCTGTGGGGGGCACACGTGACCCTCAATCTAGGATTCCCACGGTTTATTGGCTCATAAAAAAAAAAAAAAAGCCCTTTTGGGAGCGTTTTCCATAGTTTCTTATGGAAAAGGGGTTCTATTCCCAACGACAGTAACGTACTTTAAAATTAGAGGAAGCGTTAACGATTTAAAAAAGATATTTTTATTGATTTCAGAGACGAAGGGAGGGGAGAGAGAGATAGTAACATCAATGATGAGAATCATTGATCGGCTGCCTCCTGCACGCCCCCCACCGGGGACTGAGCCTGCAGCCCAAGCATGTGCCCTTGACCGAATTCAGACCTGGGACCCTTCAGTCCGCAGGCTGATGCTCTGTCCACTGAGCCACACCAGCCAGGGGGCATTAACGATTTCAAGGTTAGAGAGGAACCTCCTGTCTCATATGCGGAGTTGGGATCCACCTAAACCTGGGTCCCGTGGGGGAGTGGTCAGGCCTGGGAGGACGGAGGAATGGGGGGGGGGGGTTTGGAATGTCACTGGTGCTGCCGCAGGGCGCCTAGCTCTGATGATGACGCCCGTTTTAATGTGGTTTAAGGTATTTTCTGGAAAACCGCTACGACATACAAGTGCCGGGCTGATTGGACACGGTAGTAGTCCGGGAAGACCCACATCCGAGGGCGTTTTCTGTGGTAACAGAGCCAGGGCTTCCTGACCTGGGTGGCCCTGCTACGCACGGTGCAGGGATGGGCACTTAAATCTGCATCTTGTTCTGGAGCTTTCGCCCTGGCGCTGTGTTGTTCCCTCTGACCCCAGGGCTGCCTCAAGCTCATCCTGTCCTGCGCCTAAATGATCTGGCAGGAGGGTCGGCCTCGAAGCCCACTCGCTCCGCAGCTGCAGCCCCTGCTGCTTGATTCTTGCTGCTTTTAACGGGAAGCGTTTAACGTGCACCAAATCCTCGCCCTGGCCGGGCAGCGCAGTTGGTTAGAGCAGTGGTCGGCAAACTGCGGCTCGGTTTGCCGCTCTGTTGACTAATGAGTTTGCTGACCACTGGGTTAGAGCATCTTCCTGATATAAGGAGGTGGTGGGTTCGAGCGCCAGCCAGGGCACCTACAAGAAGCAGCCAATGAAAGCAGATAGGTGGAACAACGAATTTCTCTCTCTCTCTCTCTCTCTCTCTCTCTCTCTCTCTCTCTCTCAAATCAAGTTAAAAAGTTTTAAGGGCCCCCAATGCCCTCTGTGTTTGCAGTTTTCAGACACCACTATAGCTTCCATGCCAGAGGCTGTGCCCATTGGACCACGCTGCTCGGAGACACCTGGGTAAAGGCAGGTCAGGTAGCAGTACTCTCCGTTTTCGCGGGAACGCACATTGCATTTGGAATCTTCCAGCAATCTCGTAAGTGCTGCCCTCCATTTCCTTTAGTGAAGAGTATTTGGGGAAATGTGCTTGACCAAAGGGTTTCCTCTGGCCCTAGCCAGTTTGGCCAGTGGTTAGAGCGTCTACCCCCAGATGGAAGGGTCGCGGGTTCGATTCCGGTCAAGGGCACGTACCTGGGTTGCAGGCTCAACCCTGGGTCCCGCTTGGGGCATATGCGGGAGGCAGCCAGTTTACGTGTCTCACATTGATGGCTGTTTCTCTCTGTGTCTCTCCCCCTCCCTTCTACTCTCTCTGAAAATCAACGGGAAATATTCTGGGTGAGGGTTAACAGCAGCACAAAAAGGTACCAGACCCTATTACTGCCCGACCAGTGTGGCTCGGGAGGGAGCGTCGTCCCATGCACCAAGAGTCCCTGGTTCGATTCCTGCTCAGGGCGCGTGCCCAGGTGCAGGCGTGGTCCCGTGTAGGGGGTGCAGGGGGCAGCGGACCCATGTTTCTCTCCCACGGGTGTTTCTATCTCTTCCTCTCTAGCTAAAAAGCAGTAAAAGCATGTATTTCAAATCCTCTCTTACTATGCTCTATCCAGAGGTCTACTTGAGATTTCTTTGCTGCTCCTGATGGGGATAAAAGATTTTGGGGGGAAAAAGTAGCAAAACAGTTCACAACAGGTATATAGAGAGTTTTGTTGAAAAACACATTTTTTAAAAAAAGCCCGGATTTTTCAGATCCTCTCTGCCTCCGTCCCTTCACAGTCATGCATTCGTTGTCTGTTGAACACACGGTTACTGAGAACGTGGGGGCTCCCGCCCTGGGTGCCCTAATCACGTGTTGGCTCTGGAAGCACTGCACTCGGTTTCGGAGGTGGCGAGTTACACCGTTGAGCCATGTGTGGCCATATTACCGCTGTGACTGTAGGATTACGGTGCTCGCTGCTCCCTCTCCCTCTGCTGCTACTTCCCTTCCGGCAGCCAGTGGCGAACCAGCCAGAGGCCCAGAGCGGACCCGGCAAGGGGCTGGGCCCGGTCCCACGGGGACATACTTGGGGTATTTTTCATCAGGCACTCGGCACTGAGTCCGCTTTCCCAAGGACGAAAAGCAGGCCACCCCACAGGCAGGCCAGGGTGTGGGGTTGGGGTTGATGGCTGCCTGGGAGGCGGGCTTTGCCTGCGGAGTCAGGAGATGTGCACTCGCGCCACCGGCTCGTTTGTTCGGATCCTCAGGGACCAGGATCTGCCTTCCAGAGCAGGGGTGGGGCCCGTCCGGCCCGTGGGCCGTCGGAGGCCTGGGAAATCGTTTGGTCCGGCCCTGCCAAGGCATTGGAGGTGAGTTAATGCAATGTTTGATGAGCTACAGCAGGCTGATTTTTAAGTGGATAATTTTGTATGGCCCGCAAATGATGTCATCAATATCCAAATGGCCCTTGGCAGAAAGAAGGGTCCCCACCCCTGGGTTAGATCAGTTACCAAGAAAAAAGCCACAGGCCCTGGCCAGCAGTAAGTATCGCCCACACCCGCTCTCATCCAAAAGTAGACGGAGCTGGCAGTGCTGTCTCCCTACGCACACGTGTGGGAAGAAGAGGCTTTCTGCTCCTTAACCGTTTTTATTTATTTTATTTTACTTATTTACCTTTCAATATATTTTTATTGATTTCAGAGAGGAAGGGAGAGGGAGAGAGAGATACAAACATAAATGATGAGAATCATGGATCAGCTGCCTCCTGCATGCCCCACATTGGGGATCGAGCCCACAACCCGGCATGTGCCCTGACTGGGAATTGAACTGTGACTTCCTGGTTCATAGGTCAGGCCAGGGCACCTTAACCATTTTTCAGTGGCTCCACCCTGCAGCTGGGAGAGCATCCGGGCCCAGACAGAAGGGTCCTTGTTCCAGCGAGCGCGCAGTAGGGTTTGGACGGGGAGCACAGGACAGAGAGGACCCGGCGAGCAGGAGGGACACTTAGGTCCCGGCCCTGAGAGGCGGCGTAATCGGCAGTGCTGTCGTTTGCTGATTAAGTGCTGAGAGTCTCTTCCCACTTCGTCAGAACACATCTCATCCCTGCACCTGACATCAGCCCTCCTCACGTAAAAGGTGAAGCAACGTGGATAATTCTTATGTGGCTTTTTTTTTTTTAAATATATTTTATTGATTTTTTACAGAGAAGAAGGGAAAGGGATAGAGAGTTAGAAACATCGATGAGAGAGAAACATTGATCAGCTGCCTCCTGCACACCTCCCACTGGGGATGTGCCCGCAACCAAGGTACATGCCCTTGACTGGAATCGAACCCGGGACCTTTCAGTCCGCAGGCCGATGCTCTATCCACTGAGCCAAACCAGTCAGGGCACTTATGTGGCTTTTTAACTCGGATTTTGACAGGGTGACTAAGCCGTTTGAATTCATAAATATATCCCGTTTACCTAACGCGTCCACAATAGATGGTCACCAGGAGGCCAGCGCAGGCCTGCCCAGGCCGGCACTGCCAGGGTCAGAGGGGCCGCTGTGTCTAGACCTCCTGACGGGGGAGGGAGGCACCTGGGCCACGATGCCCCGCCGGTGCCGTCCCCGTCGGGCTCCCAGACGCAGTTAATCCGGGGCTGTTTGCAGACAGACTGTGCAGAGCTGTCGCAGGATACCTCTTGGCCCCATGGTTTAGGGTGTCCATCCCAGGCAGGCGTTTGCTCTGTTCTTAAACACAGCCGCTTGTGTGCTGGGAACACAGCCGAGGGGGAGGAAAGGCCAAGGTCAGGCAGCGCTGAGGCTGCTGGGAGCTCAGGGCACCCGAGTCTTAGGAAGGGCCTGCGAGGTAGGGAGTATGGGGGGGTAGGTACCCCCCACCCCAAGGTGGTTTTGTGGCTTCATGAGATTGTCACCCCCCACACTCAGGGTACAGGTGGGAAATGGTCAGCCTGGAAGAATCCTGTTTGTTTAAAAACTAGAGCCCCGGTGCACGGATTCGTGCACGCTGAAAGGAAATTAGAGTAAATATTTTAATATTGCTATTCGCCCTTTCTCTATAATAGAAGTGTCAACCAAGTTCACGATTGACAATGACAGATGGAAACACACATGTGCGATTGGCGCCAGCAAGAGCTTTATATGTATCATGCATGTTCAAGTCAACTTATCCTTTTATAGATATAGAGTAAACTTGCTTAATTAGACCTGCTTTCTGATGTAGCTAAACTTTTTCCAGCCCAGTGAAGCACCCCGACTTCTCTTCCAGGTAATTGTCAGCAACACAGCAGGAAATATCAACACGAAGCAGATGATTATTGTAGATCACACAGGGAGAACAAAGGGTGAAATATTTAACGGCAGCCGTGTCTTGACTGTATTCTGCACAGTGAGAAAACCTGAAGCCATTTTCAAGGCCCACCATTTCTTACTTCTTTTCATTGGGGTCCAGTTACTAAGCTTTCTAAATCTCCGTTTTCCGGCTAATGAAAAGAAAATAGGATTCCACCGCGTCTCCTCTCTCCCTCCTCCAGGACTTCTGTGAGGACCAAATGAGATGAGGCACGGAAGACGCTTCACGGAGCGACCGCATTTCCCGCCGTGCCCGTGGCACGGTGAGCGCTGATGCCACTGCGGGTGGCGTTGCAGCCAGCACGCGACTGCTGCCCGAAGCTGTGGAAGGAGCACATACAAAAGCGATTTAAAAAACCCACATCTAACTTCCGCAGTCTGCTCCAAAGAGCCCAAGTGATTTGCTGACGTTACTTAGATGCTGACAGCTCCACAGCTGTTTTCCTTGGAATGGCTCTCTTGAGGGCAGAGTTGGGTGACCTGTGTTCAGTCCTCAAATGAGGAGCTTCAGAGAGCATTTCTGCTCAGATGGAGAGGACAGGTGTGTGTGTATGTGTGCGCGTGCACGTGTGCGTGTGCATGTGTGTGCGTGCACACGTGCCTAGGAATACAATGTAATGATATGTGAGAGAAAAGGAACGATGTAGGACACTTTATATGGAACACAAATCGAGAGAGCGCTCAGACGGGAAGAGCCGCCCGAGTCAGATGGGGGTGGGGCCTGGGACTTGGCCGGCGTGGGAATGGGGTGCAGCGGCCCAGCACGTGCCTTGCCTACCGTCCTGCGACCCCTCCCGGGGGGCTGTCGAGGAGGAGGCCTGGACGCCTCGTGACAGTGCTGGGGACCCTGACTGCGGCTGTGGTCGGTGCACCTCGAGCTGGTCAGCTCCGCTTTTGGGGGAAGGGAGGTCATTGCAACACTGTCCACTTTCTCAGGTTGGAGTTAAGGGTTTCGGGACGTTAGCCTGATGCTGATCCAGAGGGGAGCAGAGGCAGCCATTCAGCAGGGAGAGAGGATAGGGGCTGGGGGGTCGGGGGAATGAGAGCTGGGGAGAGAAGGGAGGTTACTTGAGGCAGGAGGCGAGACAACAGGGAGCCTCTGGGACTCCCTGGGTGGAGGGGGGCCTGAGGGGAGGAGGGGGCCTGGGGGGAGGGGGCACCTGGGAGGAGGAGGGGGCACCTGGGGGGAGGAGGGGGCCTGGGGGGAAGAGGGGCCTGGGGGAGGAGGGGCCTGGGGGGAAGAGGGGGCCTGGGGGAGGAGGGGCCTGGGGGGAAGAGGGGGCCTGGGGGAGGAGGGGCCTGGGGGAAGAGGGGGCCTGGGGGAGGAGGGGCCTGGGGGGAAGAGGGGGCCTGGGGGGAAGAGGGGCCTGGGGGGAGGGGGGGCCTGGGGGGAAGAGGGGGCCTGGGGGGAGGAGGGGCCTGGGGGGAGGAGGGGCCTGGGGGGAAGAGGGACCTGGGGGGAGGAGGGGGCCTGGGGGGAGGAGGGGGCCTGGGGGGAGGAGGGGCCTGGGGGGAGGGGGGGGCTGGGGGGAGGGGGGGCCTGGGGGGAGGAGGCGGCACCTGGGGGGAGGAGGGGGCCTGGGAGGAAGAGGGGGCCTGGGGGGGGAGAGGCCTGGGGGGAGGGGCCTGGGGGGAAGAGGGGCCTGGGGGAGGAGGGGCCTGGGGGAGGGGGAGGGGAGGGGGAGGAGCACTCCCCCCCGCCACCCAGTGGGACTTCCTTCTGCCCCCAGCGACAGGGCCCGGGAGGCAGGTGATGTGCAGGGTTCACACTTGGGGTTGAAGTCTTACAGTCTCTCATCTCCTGGGCCAGAGGTTATGCAACCAGAACCATTTTACCAATAAATGCTGGAATGCAAAGTAATCAAATCAAATCAAAACAAAGCATTCTCTTTTTTTTTGCATTTTCTTTATTAGAATTAGAGTCTCATTTGCCTGGATGCACAGGCGGGCATTGGCATATCCCAGGATCTGTGGGGAGGTAAGAGAGAGAAGAGAAAGAGAGCTCTAGCAGGTGTGGCTCAGTGGATAGAGCATGGCCTGCAGACTGAAGGGTCCCGGGTTCAGTTCTCATTAAGGGCATGGACCTCGGTTGCAGGCTTCTGGCCCGGGTTCAGGGCGTGTGGGAGGCAACGTGTGTCACATCAGTGTTTCTCTCTGCCTCTCCCTCCCTCTCCCTTCCACTCTCTAAAGAACTCGAGGGGAGAATATCCTCGGGGGAGGATTAAAGAGAGAGAGAGGGAGTGGAATCCCAGTGGAAAAAGGGAACATTTCTAGTTTAAAAACAAACAAAACATTGTCATGATTAAAATGAGAACCCTGAGGTAAAGATCCCAGGGTTTCGCCCCCGTGCGCCCACCCACACGCCCTTCGCTGATTTACCCGGGGGGACCCCCCCTCCCACGAGCTCAGGGGCGATGGGGGCGGAGGCGGGTGGAGGGGAGTCGGGAACGCAGAGCCTTTCCGAGCGCCGACGGCTCAGAAACGAGTGAGCAGCCGCCTCTGACACAAACACTGGGACGTGCTAGTCCGATTCCCAGCTCGGATGCTCCCTGCACCCCAGATGAGACTCCTCACTTTGCAGGGCACCGGGCGACGGGCAGAGCTGGACAACACGGCGTCCGTCCCGTGGGAATGATCGCACCCTCCGGCAACGCTGCCACGGCCCGTCCCGCAGGCAGCATATCGCCGTGTCTGACTGCCCTCCCGTTCTCCTCTCCCTCCTCTGCGTCCTGCCTGCCTCCCTCTTCTCCGCTTGCTTTCTTGGGAGCAGAAAAGTCACGCTTGGCGGGATGGCCCCGCACAGTGGGAGCTGATGAGGAGCGCGTGGCCCGAGGGCCTGCCGTTCGGTTGCTGGTGGTGCCGTCACGCCCAGACTGTGAGCCCCTGGTGGTGCCGTCAAGCCCGGACTGTGAGCCCTGGTGGTGCCGTCAAGCCCGGACTGTGAGCCCTGGTGGTGCCGTCAAGCCCGGACTGTGAGCCCTGGTGGTGCCGTCAAGCCGGGACTGTGAGCCCTGGTGGTGCCGTCAAGCCGGGACTGTGACCCCTGGTGGTGCCGTCACGCCTGGACTGTGAGCCCTGGTGGTGCCGTCAAGCCCGGACTGTGAGCCCTGGTGGTGCCGTCAAGCCGGGACTGTGACCCCTGGTGGTGCCGTCACGCCCGGACTGTGAGCCCTGGTGGTGCCGTCACGCCCGGACTGTGAGCCCTGGTGGTGCCGTCAAGCCCGGACTGTGAGCCCTGGTGGTGCCGTCACGCCCGGACTGTGAGCCCCGGACACGGCGGCTCCCGCTCCTCTCCGGAGGCGGCCGCGGGGCGGTGGCTCTTTGGGAGCCGCGGGGCCCAGGGGGCCAGAGGGCCGCTGCTCGGGTGAATGGCATCTTCGCTGGGGCGGGGGGAGGCGGGGGAGAAGGCGGCTGGCTCCCGGGAGTCCCGCCGTGCTGCCCGGTGGAGGGGGTGGTCTTCTGTGCAGAGAACCTGCGGGAGTCCAGGCGGGGGACACACTGGGGAGATGAATGGGCGGGAAGAGAGAGCTGCGATCCGTCAGGACCACAGTGCTGGGGGCGGGGAGGACGTGAGACGGAGGACGTGGTTACGGTTGAATTGTGTCTGCCACGTTTCTGGGGGGGTCCTAAGCCCCAGGGCCTCAGTGACCTTAGCGACAGGTGTCAGGAAGACGCGGGCACCCTGGGGAGGGGGCCCCGAGCCCAGTATGGCCAGGGTCCTCAGCCAAAGGGGACCTGGTCCCGGACACGCACGGAGAATGTTGACGATGAAGATGATGCTTCTCCGTGCTGACCGGGTGGGCCACGCTCCCCGGAAATGGGGTCAGACAGCCGTGGCTCTGCGGGAAGCGAGCATGCACAGTGCGGGTGGGATTCGCGGAGGCCTTTTAAATTGCCAGCGTCCCGTCCGCCGTGTTTTCTAGACGTAGGAAAGGCTGTTGTTGCAAAGAACAGCTCTAGTCCGGAGCCCGCGGCGGCGTCCCGGGCGGGAGGTGGCTGTGATGTCGGCGCTTTCACTGGACGGACGTAGCCTTCGCGCGGAGCGCAGTCCCACGCCGGCCGAGGGCTGCCCACGGGGCCAGAGGCCCCTTGCTCTCTGGCTTCCTGCTTCTGTGAGCATCAGTGCCCGTGTGAGAGGCAGATGTTGGCCGGCAGACAGCGAGGACCCATCTTCCCGCATCGGCTCCCGCACAGGCTCAGGCGCCCCCCCCACCCAACTCTCTGGCAGCTGATGAGATATTTATAGCTCTCATCGTCAGCCTGCCAATTATAACGATCAATATCTCCGCTGATAAAAGAGGCTCCGTCAGAGTTGGCCACAGACTGTGATAAGCCAAGTTTGAGTTGAAAAACAAGAATCGTTTCCTCCAGCCCGGCCGGCGTGGCTCAGGGGTTGAGCGTCGACCTATGAACCAGGAGGTCAGGGTTCGACTCCCTGTCAGGGCACCTGCCTGGGTGGCGGGCTTGATGCCCAGTGCGGGCGTGCAGGAGGCAGCCAATGGATGATTCTCTCTCATCACTGATGTTTCTCTCTCTCTCTCCCTTCTTCTCTGAAAGCAATAAGAATACATTTTAAAAATGTGTTTAAGAAAAAAGAATCCTTTCTTCCAATTATGGGCAAAAGAGAGGTGCGTTTGGTGGCAGGGCCGCCTTCCTGGCGTGGCCCCAGGAGGCGTCCGAGTGCACCTTGTGGGCGGAGGGGTCCAAGGGCACCTCCCTCAGCAGCAGCTCGTGCTGGACCGATGCACGGAGTCAGCGCCGCGTGACCCCAGTGAACAGGAGTGAGGCCGTGCAGGGGGCGGTGGCGCCGTCATTGCTGCTGGGCGTGCACGTCCCGTCCCCGCAGCCGTGGAGCGCAGCGCTCCGTCCCCAGCTGCAGCGCGGTTTCTGCCAAGTAGAGAGAAGTGAAGTTACAGCTGTTGGCAGCCCTGGGCGCGGGTCCCGCGCTGAGTTTGTAGAGTTCACGGGAACGGCATTGCTTGCTTTCTGCAGCCCACGATTGTTCTTCCAGAGCGAGCACGTCTTCCCCGGGGCGGGCGTGGGTGCGAGCTGGGACGGAGGCGGAGGCGGGGATGCGAGGGGAGATGCGGGGGCAGCGGGAGTGAGGTTCCTGTCCGAGCCACGCACCAGTGGACATGTGGAGGTGGAGGGCAGACAGACTCTCGACTCCACCCACGTGTTTGGGGTGCCCAAACCTTCCCCGGATTTTAGTGAAGTGGGTGCGGGTCGTCCAGGGCAGCAGGGACCCCATCCCGCTCTGCAGCCACCTGAACTCCCCTTCAGAGACATGGGGCCCATCATCTGAAATCCGTGTTTGGTTCCAGTCTTTTATTTCCGGTGAAAAGTGGGCTATAAGGGGCCTTGTTTAAGGGCTTCTTGTGGGTGCACAGACCTACTTCTTTTCAGATGCCAGCCACAGGGCGTCTTGTGGCCGCTGCCGCGTCCAGTATTAGCCGCTCCTGCGCTCACCACCCCCGTGAGCGTCACGAGCAGAGTGAGGAAGGCGTCACAGTCGTGCGTGGGTTGGGTTTTGTCCCGGGTTTGCTCCCGAGAGGCGGCGTCTGGGTGAGTCCGCCGGGGTCAGAGCGAGCTCCTGGGGCCGCAGTCCCCTGGAGGCTCCTGGGACGGTGAAGGTGACCCCGACGCGAGCTGTGGTATCCCGAAACGGCAGGCGCGGCCCTGATGCCGCACAGCTCTATCCCCCCTGGCCCTCACCCCGAGCCCGCGACGTCGGTGCTCGGCCACCTTGTCTGACGGAAGAGGAAGCTGAGGCACGTGGGCACGGGCAGGAGGCTTCCTCGTGGGCCTGGTCCCAGGGCTGCATTGGGGGGGAGATGCCGGTCTCCCCGTGTGCCCCTCGGCTCCTCAGATAAGGGAAACCCAGGGAGACGACCCCAGGTCTCCTGCTGGCTGCTTTGCTTAGTCCCCAGGACAGCACGGAAGGGGACCTTGCCCCCCAGCCCCAGCCCCTCCCCACCCTCACCCCCAGCCACGGGGCCTGCGTCCGAGAGGGGTGGTGCCCGGGGCCAGGCCTCAGAGAGCCACGGGCTTGGCATGACCCCGCACAGCCAGACTCCCTTGTCCTGTGGGTTTCGCCTTCAGAGGAGGAGGAAGGCCCGTGTTTGGACTCTGGGGTTCCTTCCCACACTGCAGGGGGGAGCGTGGGAGTGGAATTGGGTGCTGTCTCCGGGGCACCGTGCACTGGTGGTCAGCGCACGTGCTTTTTAAATATATTTACTGATTTCAGAGAGGAAGGGAGAGAGGGAGAAACATCCATGATGAGAGAGGATCATGGGTCGGCTGCCCCCTGCACGCCCCACCCTGCGGATGGAGCCCACCACCCGGGCCTGTGCCCTGACCGGGAATCGAACCCTGACCTCCTGGTTCCTAGGTCGACGCTCACCCCCTGGGCCCCGCCGGCCGGGCTTACGTTCAGTCCCCGAGCACAAGCGGCCTGGCAGCGGCGAGTCCCCCGTTTAAATACCGGGTGCAGGTGGGAGGCTCGGGGCTCCTGGGGTGGGACTGACAGTGACTGTGCCCCTTCTTGTCATGGCTCCCGTCTGTCACCTTCCACCCGAGTAACAGGTGCTGTGCCCAGGGCAGGCTCCTGCCTGAGGAGTGGGCGGGCAGCCCCGGCGGGGGAGGGAAGTGGGAGGAGCGTGGGGTCCTTGGTGCCCCTCCCGCGTGTCCAGTGGGAGAGGTAGGCCGCCCCGTCCAGTGGAAAACGCTGGTCACAGCATGAGGTGTGTCGCAGGCGGTCGACCAGCCCCCCTGGCTGCCTTCCCCTCGCTGACAGTTCGATTCAGGCGAGACCAGGACGGCAGGGAGTGCGGCGTCTCCCGCTTGGCAGTGGTGGTGCGAGGGCTTTGGTGACAAGGACTCGGAGGTGAGCCCTCGGGGGGCAGGCGCACAGGACTGAAGGGTGTCCTCGCGGTGAGCAGGCCCCGAGGCAGCGGACACAGCGCCCATGTGACCAGAGGAGGGTGGTGGGGAAAACGTACAGCACGGATTAACTCGGCCTAAGAGTGCGCACCAGCCCGGCCGGCGTGGCTCGGTGGTTGAGCATCGTATCGACCTGTGAACCCAGAGGTCACGGTCCGATTCCCGGTCAGGACACTTGCCCGGGTTGCGGGCTCGATGCCCAGTGTGGGGCGTGCAGGAGGCAGCTGGTCCGTGACTCTCTCATCGCTGGTGTCTCTCTCCCTCCCTTCCTCTCTGAAGTCAGTGTAAACGTCTTTAAAAAGAAACACGTGCACACGGGGTGCTTCACAGCGTTAACCCGCGAGTTCTGGCCGCCCCGTGAGAGCGTGCTCTCCGGTGCGTGTTCCAGATGAGCTCACCGAGAAGGAGCCGCCCAGGGCCTGTCCACGTTGCTGGCCGTGCAGGGGCCGAGCCCGGGTTTGACCTCATGTCTGTCTCGTCTCGCCGTCTCGCTCTGGCCACCAGGCTCGGCTGGCGGCGGTCGGGAGCCAGCTGCGCTCCTGCGGGCGCGTCCAGCACATCGCCGATGGCTCTGTGACCAGGGATGACTCGGGCGGAGCCTTTCCTGGTCCGCAGACGCCCATCTTCCCTCTGACGTGAAGTCCCGGCAGAAATACGGGCTTGGGAACAATCAGTACATCGACATCCTCCTGCCTCTCCTCGGAGGGTATCTGGTGTGGACTCCCTTCTTTAAAAAACACACCAAACACAATGTTTTTATTTATTTGTTTTTTAGAGAGAAAGAGGGGGAAGGAGGGGGGGGGAGAGAGAGAGAAAGAGAGAGAGAGAGAGAGAGAGAGAGAGAGAGAGAGAGAAACATTGATGTGAGAGTGAAACGTTGATCAGCTGTCTCCGGCAGCCCCCCACTGGGGATGGAGCCCACAACCCAGGCATGTGCCCTGACCGGGAATCGAACCCGCGACCCTTCAGTGCTCGGGATGATGCTCAACCCCCCGAGCCTCACCAGCCAGGGCGTGGGCTCTGTCCTTCAGAGTGACCGGGTCAGACAGCTCAGCTGGCTGAGACGCGGAGAGCGCCTCGCTGTGCCCGGTGTCTCCCGAGGCCTTTTTCTCGCACGGCCCCAGGTGAGGGTGCCCCCGCAGGACGCCCCCTCCGGTTCTGCCCGCGCCCCAGTTCCTGATGAAATGAAGGAGGCTGGGCCCCGCCCGGCTGTGAGTGGACTGAGCAACTCCGACCCGGGCTTGGCCGACGGCGCTGCCAGCTTCGTCCGAGGACCGTCAGCAGCCACATCTGCGTTCCCGTGTTTACTTCCATGTGGACACCCTGTCACCTTGGATCTGCCCCGTGCATCGCTGCCCGACGCTGTCTTTCCCCTCAGCGTCTCACCCCCCACCTCATGCCCCCGTATTTCTCTCTCCTCCAAAGACTTTCAATAAAAACGTGGGCTTCTCCTCCCCCCAACGTCCCGCCCCCGAGCAGTGCGTGTGTGGGGCTGGGAGAACGAGACCCCCCTTTTCTTCGGAGCGATCCAAGGCACATGTTCGAGTACGTGTGCCGTGCGGAGCATCGGAACAGCTGAAATCAGCGGGACCTCCAGACACGGCGTGCTTTAACTCCTCTTCAGCGGAGCCTGCAAAAGATCATCCCCACCCCGAGCCCGGCGCACGCCTCCGGGGCCCCGCGTGCACATGGCCTCTCTCCCACGCCACACGCTCTCCCCCGCTCCTTTTTTTTATTTTTTTATTAGGAAACACTTGAAACTGATCATGGGCAGCAGATGGGAGTACAAAAATGCAGCTCGAAGACAGTTACATAAATACATCCTTGATGGCTGTTTTGCTTTTCAGTTTGCAGCGCGGAGCACAAAGGTGCCGCCACGCCAGCGGGCCAGGCCCCGCGCCTCTGGTATCCGTCCCAGATGTTGGCTAGACTGCGCGGAGCCGGGCTTACGGCGCGGGGCCGGGGCGACCGCTCCTCCAGGTGGGAGGCCTCCTGCCGACTCCCCACGGCTCGCGGGGCTTGTGCAAACCGCTGTAACCCCAACCCGGCGCCCCTGCGGCCCCCTGACCCCAACCCACCTTCCCCGTTCCTGGCTCCGCGGGGGGTACAGACGGGGTCCTGCCTGCTTGCTTATCGCCCGGTCTCTTCAAGAAGGAGGACCTTTGGGGGGAAAGGGAAATAAAAACACAAAGGAAACGCAGAAAGGAAAAAAGACGACAAGGGAAACGTTCGCGCCAAGTTGTGTGCTAATGCCGTTTCCCAGCCCGCAAGGGGCACGTTCACGCCATCTCCCGAGGGGGCACTGTTGGGGCCGGGCCTGGCAGAGCCCCCGGGGTGGCTGGCTGTTCCCGCGTCCGGAGGACTTGACACCAAGTACGTGAACGTCCTGCCCGGACAGGGCCGCGCACAGGAGCGGGTCCGACATCTCGCAGGCGCCCGCCTCGGCTCCGTGAGCCTCGTTACTGTCCAGCGCGGTCACCACGGCGGCGTGGATACGATGTGCGGGCCTGCGCCCGGGTCCCCTCCCGGAGGGACCCTGTGTCGCAGGGACAGTGGGTGGCCTCCCTCCATCAGACGGGGCCCACCCACGGGAGGCTCTTGGGGAGTCCCCTCAAAGCATTTCCGGTTCACGCGCATTGGGCGCGCGCAGCCGGCGTGGCTCAGGGGCTGAGCATCCACCTGTGACCCAGGAGGTCAGAGTTCAGTCCCGGTCAGGGCACAGGCCTGGGTGGCAGGAAGCAGCCGATCAATGATTCTCTCTCTCCCTCTCCCTTCCTCTCTGAAATCCACAAAATAAATATTTAAAAAAACCGGATTGGGCCAAACCAGGCACCTCTCGTGCCCCCTCCCCGTCCAGGGCAATGTGGGGCCCTGAAGGGGGGTCCGATGGACCCCCTGACCCTGGGGCTGCCCCAGTCCTTTCTGACAGTGCTTTGTGGCTGGAAGGGTTTCGGGCACAGCGTCCCGGGGATGTTGCTAGGAGTGACAAGCTTGCTGGGGGCCGGGATGGAACAGGGCGGCCTGGCCCCAAGGGACCCCTCTCCCTGAGCCTGAGCAGCGGGAACCGCACGGCCCGCGGCATTGCTAGCAGGAAGGGGTCTGCCCTCTGCTTCCCCGGAAAGCAGCCTGGACACTGCCTCCTGCCCCGCTGCTGCTCACAGAGAGCCCGTCCGGTGGCCACCTCCGCTGATTTGAGTCGTGTGTGCGTGTGTGCATGTACGTGTGTGTGGACATGTGTGTGTGTGTGTGTGCACGTACATGCGTGTGGACGTGTGTGTGTGACGGGAACACACACACACACACACACGGGTGGAATCGCAGGGCGGAAAAGGTCTGAGTGCGACCTGCTCCGTCTCCGGGAACCGCATTCTCAGCGGTGCGTGTTCATGGTGTGAAGTCAGCGTTTCCCCTGAGGCCTGCGCTCTTCCCTGAAAGCTGTGCTGTCACGGGGACTATGAGTCTGGTATCTAAAGTCTATTTTTTTTCACCTGTAAAGTGAGGAGAAGGGCTTGAGCTTTAAATAAAATATGTTTCTTACAGCTCAGCCGGCGGGGTCAGGGGCTGAGCATTAACCTACAAACCAGGAGGTCAGGGTTCAATCCCCGGTCAGGGCACAGGCCCGGGTGGTGGGCTCCATCCCCAGTGGGGGGCGTGCAGGAGGCAGCCTACGGATGATTCTCTCTCTCCCTCTCTGAAACCAATAAAAAATATTTTAAAAACCTTTTTCACGGAAGCGTCCAGCGGAGCGGAGGGCCGGCAGTTCGGGAATGGGGGGACCCCTGGCGGGCGCTCCGGCTGAGATGCTTTGGTGGGGGAGCCCCGGACACCGGTGTCAGGGTCCTGCAGTGACATCTCCTCTCACAGGCACTCATGGAGGCGGGGCAGGCCCAGCAGGCGTGCAGGGCGACCTGTCCCACAGTCGGGGGGCACAGAGTTGAGAAAGGCGTGGCCCGTCCCCGGGAGTTAAGTTCTCACGGGCGGACCCCCCGCGGACACCACGCCTGGCTGTCTGGCGGAACGGGCTTCGTCTCCGTAGGAGTAAATGGAGGAAGAAGCCTTGGGTCCCCTGCTCAGCGAATCACACAGAGCGGGTAGGGATGTAGCTGATGGCCCTTGTCCCGCCCCTCCCCTTCCACCCCAGCACCCCCACTCCCCCACGCGGGCGGCGGCTCCCCATCTTCCCCACGCTCCGCTGTCCTCTCTGCCCATGACCCATCTTCTCCACCTCCAGCGGGTCACCTCCTGTCCCCCGGGTTCTAGGTCCAGGGTCGCGGTGAAGCCTCCCCCAGCTCCTCGGCGGGAAGCCATCGCTCCCATCCCTGCACGCCCCCCCGCGCCCCCCCCCCCCGCCCCGCGCCCTGCTTAGCATTTTAACAATGTCCTTTGTAGACCAGCTGCCTCCCAAGGCAGGGCTTCCGGGGGCCATGTCCCCTTCCGCTCCACCTCCTGGCAGCAGCGGGGCACCCAGAGGGCTGTCGGGGGGAGGGGAGAGGGGGAGAGGCGCCCAGAGGGCTGTCAGGGGGAGGGGGGAGGGGGAGAGGCGCCCAGAGGGCTGTCGGGGGGAGGGGAGAGGGGGAGAGGCGCCCAGAGGGCTGTCGGGGGGAGGGGGAGGGGGAGAGGGGCCCAGAGGGCTGTGGGGGCCGGCGGGGGGGGGAGGGGGGAGGGGGGAGGGGGGAGGGGGAGAGGCGCCCAGAGGGCTGTGGGGGGGAGGGGGAGGGGGAGAGGCGCCCAGAGGGCTGTCGGGGGGAGGGGGAGAGGGGCCCAGAGGGCTGTGGGGGCCGGCGGGGGGGGGAGGGGGGAGGGGGGAGGGGGGAGGGGGAGAGGCGCCCAGAGGGCTGTCAGGGGGAGGGGAGGCACCCAGAGGGCTGTGGGGGGGAGGGGGGAGGGGGGAGGGGGAGAGGCGCCCAGAGGGCTGTGGGGGGGAGGGGGGAGGGGGGAGGGGGAGAGGCACCCAGAGGGCTGTGGGGGGGAGGGGGGAGGGGGGAGGGGGAGAGGCGCCCAGAGGGCTGTGGGGGGGAGGGGGGAGGGGGGAGGGGGAGAGGCACCCAGAGGGCTGTGGGGGGGAGGGGGGAGGGGGGAGGGGGAGAGGCGCCCAGAGGGCTGTCAGGGGGAGAGGGGGAGAGGCACCCAGAGGGCTGTGAGGGGGGAGGGGAGAGGGGCCCAGAGGGCTGTGGGGGGAGGAGGGGGAGAGGCACCCAGAGGGCTGTCAGGGGGAGGGGGAGGGGGAGGGGCGCCCAGAGGGCTGTTGGGGCCAGAGGGGGGAAGGGGGCGGCACGCTGTGTCCTCTCTGTGTCCAGGTGGCCCCACCTTCCTCCCCTGCCCTGGCCCTTCCCAAGAGGCCACCAGGGGGGCGATGGCCGCGCCTTCCAGGTCAGAACTGAGCTTAAAGCTTTGGTGAGTTGCCAAAACCGGTTTGGCTCAGTGGATAGAGCGTCGGCCTGTGGACTGAAGGGTCCCAGGTTCGATTCCGGTCAAGGGCATGTACCTTGGTTGCGGGCACATCCCCAGTGGGGGGTGTGCAGGAGGCAGCTGATGGATGTTTCTCTCTCATCGATGTTTCTAACTCTCTATCCCTCTTCCTTCCTCTCTGTAAAAAATCAATAAAATATATATATAAAAAAAAAAAAAAAAAAAAAAAAAAAAAAAGCTTTGGTGAGCGCGTCCGAGGTCACTCAGTGTCGGGATGCGGACACGCTTTGAGCCCAGTGCTTCTGATTCGGGCCCCTGGTTGGGCAGGACGCCCGGGAGCAGTCAGGTCGGGCCGGACAGCTGGTTTTGGGGTGCGGCTCACTGCCCAGCACAGCCGGGGTCAGCCTCCGCCTGCAGCTCGCTTACCGTGTCCTCCTGAGCCCGGCTGTGCGGCCGGCGGGGCACAGTCTGCAGCTGGGTGCGAAGCGGGTGCCTCGCTGCCTGCACGCTCCGCTCGGCAGGGCCTGGCGATCACCCCTCTCCCCCCCGCCCTCCCCCCCCTGCAGCGCAGAGCAGCGCTGGGCACTGGGGGGGGTGGGTGGGCGGCGGTGACATGCTGGCTGGAGTCTTATCATCACACGTGTTGCCATTGACCGCTTGCCCTCGAACTGCCCAGCACATGCGTGTATGGGAACCAGGACGTCCGCAGACTTGCAGGCGGGCAGAGGTGAGAGGCAGGCGGGCAGAGGTGAGAGGTCGGCGAGGTGAGTCCGACTTTCTGCCTCGGGTCCCCGGCGGGGGGGGCGGGGGGGCTTGTGGGGAGAGCTTTCCGGGCTGGGTGAGCACGACGCGGCAGCCTGTCTTCCTACTGACCAGGATAGGAGTGGTTCTCTCATCCTAAAGGGCTGGAAGAATAAAGGAAACAAACAGACTGTGAGACAGCCCGCCTGTGGCCCACAGGGCCTGGAATGTTCCTTCCTGGCCCCGTGCAGACAGCGTGCCCACTCTGCCTGGGGCCCTCGTTGTCTTCCTGTGGGTCCCGCAGAGGTGGGTGTCACGCCAAGCCCTTGGCCACGGAGCTTGGGAAATGCTGGGTGAGCAAAGGGGAGAGAGCCCTCAGAGCCTCTGGTCCCCAAGCCGCCTGACTGCTCATGACCTTGAGGACACTGGGGGCTCCTCCTCTGCTCATGACCTTGAGGACACTGGGGGCTCCTCCGCTCACGACCTTGAGGACACTGGGGGCTCCTCCCCTCACGACCTTGAGGACACTGGGGGCTCCTCCTCTGTACGACCTTGAGGACACTGGGGGCTCCTCCTCTGTATGACCTGGAGGACACTGGGGGCTCCTCCTCTGTATGACCTTGAGGGCACTGGGGGCTCCTCCTCTGTATGACCTTGAGGGCACTGGGGGCTCCTCCTCTGTATGACCTTGAGGACACTGGGGGCTCCTCCTCTGTATGACCTTGAGGACACTGGGGCTCCTCCTCTGTACGACCTTGAGGACACTGGGGCTCCTCCTCTGTATGACCTTGAGGACACTGGGGGCTCCTCCCTCATGACCTTGAGGACACTGGGGGCCCCTCCGCTCATGACCTTGAGCACACAAGTCCCCGGACTGCGCTCGGAGAGATGCCGATGGAAGAATTTGGACCCAGAGGCGTCCCTGCCAGTGAAAACGCCGATGAGCCAAGTCCAGGCAGGAGTCCCAAGGCGCACGCAGATGGGCAGCTTTCCAGGATGCCCGTTCCGAGAGGCTCGCCGCAAGGCCAGAAGGAGGCCACCTGAGATGCCCCCGACCCACCTCCGCTCCTGGGGATGACCGGTGTCTGAGCCCCGTGACGCCGCAGCACTGAGGCGGGAAGGCTGGTTCACCCGCCTGGCGCCCTCGGTCTCCTGCCCGCCCCGCCCGCCCGCCCCTGAGGTCCGCCCCGGGGACACGGTGTTTGCGCAGAAGAGATTCTCAACGGATGAGAGCGTCCGTCCGGCCCAGCCGAGCCGTTTGCCGAGCTCAGTGGCCGCCAAGGAGCCTCAGCGAGTTACACAGCGAGGAGGACTGGAGGGGCCAGGTGCGCCGAGGTGGACCGTCCGGCCAGGACGCCCGGGGTCACGGGGCTCAGCCTGCCTCCGCTTGGTCACTTCAGAGAGTCGGCGGGCACCCGTGACGTGCAAAGCATCGTGCTCCGTGCTGGCGGGTGCACAGGGACCCGAGACCTTTCACCCTCTAGAACAGGGGTGGGCAAACTTTTTGACTCGAGGGCCACAATGGGTTCTTAAACTGGACCGGAGGGCCGGAACAAAAGCATGGATGGAGTGTTTGTGTGAACTAATATAAATTCAAAGTAAAGGAGCGGAGGGGAGAGCAAGAGAACCGGATAGAACAGCCGGATCCGGCCCGCGGGCCGTAGTTTGCCCACGACTGCTCTAGAAGCTCACAGTTGATTTATAGACGTAAACTCATATGAGACACCCACTCTGCACCCTGTAGGGAAACCCCGTCGATCTGCCCCTGGCCTTCCTGGAGCCCAGCACCTAGCAGAGAGGGTGGCATTGGGCAAGTAGCTAGAGCACAGGGCAGCTGAGTCCTGGGCCAGGCGCTGAGCCAGACAGACTGAGTCAGTCTCTGGGAGGTCCCAGCTCCATGGAGGCCGTGGCGGGCATACGTCCCAGTGCCAGTGCAGCGTTGGCAAAGGAGGCTGCGAGCTCCTGGGAGCCCTGAGGCTAATGGCACGGGTGGGTGAGACCGGGTCAGCCGCACAAGAGCCGGTTACGGGACCTCGGTGCCCGCGGGCAGAGCAGGGAAGGGCGTTCCCAGCGGAGGTATGATCGAACGTGTGTCAGACAGAGGAGGTGTCCAGGACCACGGGGCACCAAACTGGCAGAGAGGGCACCTGACGGCCAAGCGGGGTCTGTTCTTGAGCTGCACGCGGGGGCATTTCCGGGGTCACAACGTGTGCGCGCGGCTGGCGGGCGCTGCTGGTGGCGAGGGAGGTGCCCGTGCTGGGCTGAGTTTCCAGATGGCGGGATCTGGGCGGGATCTGGGCGGGATCTGGGCGGGATCTGGGCGGGATCTGGGCACCGGCCCCGTTTCTCCCGAATGGGCTGGGCAGTTCCTCAGGTGACGGTGCCCGACGCTGTGACTCACTGTGTGCCTTGGAGAAGGCAGAGGCGCCCTGGAGGCCCCCGCCCTGTCTGCCGAGGCGGAAGCCTGTCCAGGTTCAGTCGCTTCGCATCTCATCAGCGTGGTGACGACGGTCAGCTGCTCGCAGAAGCCGGTGCACGGTGGCACGGCACAGTGAGCCCGCCGACGCACTCCCGACACGGGCTGCGTCCTGCAGGGCCCTTGGCCGGAGCCTCGGTCTTCCCGTCCGGAAGCGCGCGCTGGCTTTCGGGGACGCTCCTCACAGCACCGTCCTGCGCACATTTGCTCTCTCAAGAGCGAAGACGGAATGCGTTTCACCGACGGTTTTGCAGGAGCCTCTGTGGCGTGGGGCGTGCACAGCTGCGGAGGAGAGCGCGAGGCCTCGGCCCAGGGTCAGGGCTCCGGGTCGGGCCTGCCGCTCACAGCCGGCTTGCCCGGGGACAGTCTCTCCCCTTCTTCGATTGTAACGCTATGTATTTATTTAATATATATATATATATTAAATATATTTTATTGACTTTCTACAGAGAGGAAGGGAGAGGGATAGAGAGTCAGAAGCATCGATGAGAGAGAGACATCGATCAGCTGCCTCCTGCACACCTCCCACTGGGGATGTCCCTGCAACCCAGGTACATGCCCTTGACCGGAATCGAACCCGGGACCTTTCAGTCCGCAGGCCGACGCTCTATCCACTGAGCCAAACTGGTTAGGGCAAACGCTTTTTATTTTTATTTTAAATATGATTTTACTGTTTTCCGAGAGGAAGAGAGAGATAGAAACACCAATGATGACAGAGAATCATTGACTGGCTGCCTCCTGCACGCCCCACACTGGGATGGAGCCCACAACGCAGGCATGAGCTCTGACTGGGAATCGAACCCGGGACCCTTCAGTCTGCAGGCCGATGCTCTATCCACTGAGCCAGACCAGCCAGGGCTGTAATTATTTTAAAGATCAAAGTGAACATGGAACCACGTAGTCGGCTCCTTATCTCATGAAGGAGGCACTCGAGGTGGAAGAGACAGGCTCCCCGGCGAGGTGTGGGCACACCGGGCTGGGCGAGGAGTCCCGGGTCTGATGCCAGGTGCCTCCCCACCCCTTCTGCCCCGCTGGGCTCAGTGTCCTCGTCTACAGGGGTTGCTCTGAGATGCCTGTGTGGGGGGGTGTCCGGGACCTGTTGCATGATTGCCGTCAAACACCCTGACGCCTGTCACGGTGAACCGCTCTGTCACTGCTTTCTCTTGACAACGCCTTCGTGAATTCTGCTGGTGCTCCTCACCCCTTTCACACAGGCTGGGCCCGAAGGGAGCAGGCATCTGCCTGGCCGACTTGATCTTCCTCCCAGCCCAGGAGGAGAGCCGCTCTCCGGGTGGCAGAGCCCCCTGATAGGCTCACGGGGTGCAGCTGGCACTGGGAATGCCCACCTGCAGCTGTAGCGGAATTGCTCTTAGGAACAGTTTGTAACGTGACCCCAAGAGCGAGGCCCCATCAGTGAGGAGTGGGCTGGAAAGGGTCCCCGGGGAGGTGGGTCCTGCAGCCTGGCCCCACCCTGCCCCGCCCGTCTCCACCTCTCTCAGCCTGGCACCCCCTGAGTCCTGGCGCCTGGGGCAGGAATGCATCTCATCCCGGGCTGTGCCGCCCGCCCGCCCGGAGTCACCCCTCCCAGCCCAGGTTTGGAAGGAGGGCTAGAGACCCAGGCCCCCGCTGTGCACCGCCCTCAGCACATCGCCAACCAGAAGCTCCAGTCCGCGGCGATGAATCGTGCGCTTCGTATAAAGTCTGCGACGTGGGATATATGTTCTTGACACCAAATACATTACACGTGTGAACTTGGCCTCCATTTGTACGCCTTCATAAAGGGGATTGATTAGAATGACAGGGAATGTAGTGGGCGATGAGGACTCTGTAATTTGGACCCTGTAGGCCAGGGGTGGGCAAACTTTTTGACTCGAGGGCCACAATGGGTTCTTAAACTGGACCGGAGGGCCGGAACAAAAGCATGGATGGAGTGTTTGTGTGAACGAATATAAATTCAAAGTAAAGGAGCGGAGGGGAGAGCAAGAGAACCGGATAGAACAGCCGGATCCGGCCCGCGGGCCGTAGTTTGCCCACGGCTGCTGTAGGCAAATGCTTTGAGAGAAGTAAAGAGTCAAGAGCGGTCTTAGGAACCACAGGGGTTTGCGATTCTTAGAGGTCCTTCCCAGCTTAGAAACCCACCTGTCACCTGGGCTGCAAAGCTAACCTCCCCGTGGAGGGTGGATGCAGAGCCCCGGCCGGCCCTCGCTGGAGCTGGAAGAGCGCTGACTACCGCCCACCTCCTCCCCGGGGCTCGCCTCTCCTCTGCCCGCAGGGAATGAGTGGCCACTGGTCTAGAAATCACCCCAAAGGTGGGCCCGGGATTGGGGGGGGAGAGCTTGTCTGAGATTGTAACAAGGGATGTTCCATTTCATGCTCCTTGGTGTCTGTGCTGGTGAATTTTACGTCAACCCGCTGGGCCAGGACACGCCCTGACATTCGGCTCGACGTTGTTGTCGGTGTGCCTGTGGGGTGTTGGGGGAGGCTGACGTTTGCATGAGGGGGTTGAATGAAGCCTGTGGCCTTCCCCAGGGCGGGTGGGACACGTCCAATCAGCTGGTGACTCAGAGGGGAACACAGCGCTGCAGCGAGCGGGACTCCGGGGCCCCCATCTGCGCCGACGAGCTCACTGCCTTCTCCCCTTCCGACGGGGGTGGAAGCGCTGCTGGGGAGTTTGCTGGTTTCTTACAAAACAGAGCACACTCTCACCTTGGGATCCAGCAATGGCGCTCCTCGCTCTCTTCCCCAAGGAGGTGAAAACTTACGTCCACACAGAAACTGGCGCTTGGATGCCTCTAGCCCAGGGTTGGGCAAACTTTTTGACTCGAGGGCCACAATGGGTTCTTAAACTGGACCGGAGGGCCGGAACAAAAGCATGGATGGAGTGTTTGTGTGAACGAATATAAATTCAAAGTAAAGGAGCGGAGGGGAGAGCAAGAGAACCGGGTAGAACAGCCGGATCCGGCCCGCGGGCCGTAGTTTGCCCACGGCTGGTCTAGCCAGACCGCCTCGTAGGGAGCAGTCATTGCGTATCAGGACGCACCTCCTCATGTGGAAGGAAGTAGGGGTGACACCCAAGCACAAGGCTACTACCTGTTTACCTTGGGGAGCCGCTCAGTACCTTCCGGGTCAGCCCTGGGGATGGCGGGCGAGAAGCCGTGTCACAGCATCCCCGCCACCTTGCCGTGCTGGGGGCCACAGGGTCACACATCGGCTGTTCTGTGCCACGCGCAGGCCGGTGAGCTGGGCTCTGGGGAGTCCCCGTTAGGGTGCACGGCGAAATCGCAGGAAATCACATCGTTGTTTAAACATGTAACCTGGGCAGAAATAAATGGCTTCTGACAGGGTTCTGTCAGGGAGCTCAGCTTGGATGAATTCTCGGCCCAGATAAGCCTTTACCTCGAGCGGTGAGCGGCCGCCATGACCGCGGTATCTATAAAGCTTCGTGAACGCCATCCGGAGTGAATGTTTGCTCTGGGGAATGTGTGCCCAGAGCCTGGGATACGTGTCCAGGAGATGGGGCTGCTGGGTTTGTGTTCTGAGGTCAGAACACCAAGATCCTTTTGGTAACGTTAGAAAATGAGCGTGCACACAGTTGCCCCAGGAGAGCTGAAATCGGACGGAGACGTAGGGGAAGCCTGAGGCGCTTTGCACAGCCAGCCTGTACGAAGCCCAGCCGGCGAGCTCTGCGCTGAGTTAGCCTCCAGAGGACCCCCTCCTAACTACGCTGGGTGCCCGGGCGTGCCAGGGAGCTGCGGCTGGCCGGCCTCTGGCTCATTGGAAGGTTAGATGGACGTCATGCTCAACAGACTGGTCCAGGCGTCCTCAAACTACGGCCCGCGGGCCACATGCGGCCGCCGAGGACATTTATCCGGCCCGCCGGGTGCCGCTGCCTGTCCTGCTTAGCAGCCGACGCGTCCCGGGCCCGCAGTGCGCATAGGAATTTGTTCATAGTTGTTTTTTTTTTTTTTTAACTATAGTCCGGCCCTCCAACGGTCTGAGGGACAGTGAACTGGCCCCCTGTTTAAAAAGTTTGAGGACCCCTGGACTGGTCTGTTGGCTTAATGTGCTCATGTGCTCAGTGGGGAGGGATAGGGAACCCGTTCCTGACCTGTGAGCCTGGTAAAGTGGCAAAGCGGCTACTTATTCAAGGGGGGTGTTCTTTGACACTCGGGGCGACAAGTGTAAGCGAGTGGGCTTGACTTTCAGGACACATATTAGATGCTCACACATCCTCTTCGGTAGGCCAGGGGTCCAGGGAAAAACAAAAATTTTATCACACTGGTATCATAGCCAAAATACAGAATCCTTACCAAATTCTCAAAGGATTAATCTTTTTTTTTTTTAAATATATTTTATTGATTTTTTACAGAGAGGAAAGAAGAGGGATAGAGAGCTAGAAACATCGATGAGAGAGAAACATCGATCAGCTGCCTCCTGCACACCCACCACTGGGGATGTGCCCGCAACCAAGGTACATGCCCTTGACCGGAATCGAACCCGGGACCCCTCAGTCTGCAGGCCGACGCTCTAGCCACTGAGCCACACCGGTTTCGGCACAAAGGATTAATCTTCATGTCAAGAGAGTAGACGTAGCCAGGATCCCAAACTGTAATTATTTGTGATTGTTGACCTAGAAAAACAAAGCTACTGTGACTGTAGCCCCAGAAAAACCAAGAAAAGGAAAAGAAACCATTAAAGATCATAAGAGTTTCCTAGGTTTCCAGACACAAGATCGGGAAATCCGTGCTCACTCATCAGCAGTCTCCACTGGGAAACTGAGACGGGATACCCGCCGCAGTCACAGTGGCCAGGGTACCGATGATCAACTCAGACAAGAACCCGCGAGGCATTGAATAACGTGCACACGCTATCATCCGAGTAGGTGAAAGGCATGCCATGTCATTGATGGAGCATGTTCATCTCGGGCGCTTTGGAGGCGTGTGGAGAGCTGGAAAGCTCCCGTCCTCTCGTCAGAAGAGCAACCGTTCCGCGGCGAATGCCCACAGGAGCCCGCAGGGCAGGCTGGGCCCGGGCCTGGCTCCTGGTGCTCGTGGACCCTCGTCACCGGAGGACCTCTTTCGGGGAGCTATGGAAGCCTCGCTGAGGGGGGGTACAGACCGAGACTCCATTTCCCACCTGCGCAGACACCCCCTCCCGTGGAGCTGCTCCCACACGTGGGCTCCCGTCTCTGCGTCCCCATGCATGTGCGTGCCTGGTCGCTGTAGCATGTGTGTGTAGCATGTGTGTGTGTCTCCTGCGGGGCTGAGTCCTCGGGGGCAGGACCACGTGCGTCTTCATTCAGTTCTGGGTTTCCTTGGCTGAGCACAACAGCTGAGGAGAAGCAGACACTTTACAGCTCTTTAGTTGAATTCACAGAAAACCCATTATTTTCTTTTAAGTCTTCTGGCTTCGTTACAGACGGCGGTGGTTGTGGGGAGGGTAAGGCTTGGCTGGAAGATGTAACAGCGATCTGTTGTGCCGATCGATCGAGCTGCTGCTGCCGTGACTCCCAGGCCCGAGGTGAGGGGCTCCGCTGGCCGATGTCGGGCCTGGCCCCGAGGGGGCTGCCTGGCGTCTCCTGCAGCGGGGCCCTGCTTAAGGGAAACGTCTAGAAGGAAACCTCCGGGGAGGACAAGGCAGGGGCCACCTGCCCTCATCCCAGCTCCCCCAGAGCACGCAGAGGGGTGCAGACGCTGGCGAGGCCGCAGTGCACAGTAACTCTTTGCAGATACGCAGCAAACCCGCACTTCCCCCGTCCCGGCTCAGGCCCAGACGCAGGGGAGCAGAGAGGTGGAGGGAGGCTGGGCCGGGTCCTGGCTCGGCCACCTGCAGGCTGGCACCCCGGCAGCGGGAGCTCTCCCTGCCACCTCGGCGTCACCATCTAGAAAATGTGCGGTGGGTGGGATGGCTCTGCATCGAAAATCCAGACGCTCAGAAGCATGAAAGACTCACTCTCTCTCTCTCTCTCCCTCCCTCCCTCCCTCCCTCCCACCCTCCCTCCCTCCCTCCCTCCCTCCCTCCCACCCTCCCTCCCTCCCTTCCACCCTCCCTCCCTCCCCCAGATGGCTTTATTAGTTTAATTTTTTAAAATATATTTTTATTAATTTCAGACAGGAAGGGAGAGGGAGAGAGAGAGAGAGAAACATCCATGATGAGAGAGGATCATGGATCAGCTGCCTCCTGCACGCCCCACACTGGGGATGGAGCCCGTAACCAGGGCCTGTGCCCTGACTGGGAATCGAACCATGACCTCCAGGTTCATAAGTCGATACTCAACCACTGAGCCCCGCCGGCCACAAGGTTTTATTATTTTTACCAATGTTTCTGGATCCTGGAGACTTCAACACCTGGATGGGCACCGACGTATTTTCTCATTACAGAGATTTTGCTCTGAGGATTTCTGGTGCTGTTGTATATTTGTGTGTTCTCTAGGAAAACTGTTATAAATTGTTTATCAGGTAATTGACATATCCTTCTAAACATTTGACTTTCAGATTTATTTTTAGCTTTTAAAAGAAGTTTGAACGTTTATCTGGGGCACGGGGTGTTTTCCAATGGGGATACTTGCCCCATTTCTTAGATACTAAGATTAAACTCCCAGCGAAGTTGTTCAGAGCCTTCTTTTTCTAATCACAGTCCTCTAATAATTTCTCCTCTAAAAGCCAGAAAATAGCAATATTTAAATAATACCTTCTTGAGTTTTTTTCTTGCTTGCAGTTTGCTGATTATCCTTTTTAACAGTTTTATTGAGGTGAAATGTACGTACCATACACTCGGCCCACTTAAAGTGCATAATTCCCTGATTCTGTCTTATTTACAGAGTTATGGAGCCTTTTCCTAACACAACCTTAGCACCTTCCCATCAGCCCAAGACGAAGACTGCCCTGTAGCTGCCGCCCCCACGTCCACTCCTGCCTCCAGCTCACGGCGGCCCCTCTCCGAGTCTCCGTCTGTTACGTCCCCATTCTGGACATTCCATATACATGCACCACGCAGCGTGTGGGACTTTGTGACTGGTTTCTTCACGGAGCTTCGTTTCCAAGGTTCATTCATGTTGTAGTGTGGTGTGCACGTCCTTTCTTTATGGCCGAGCAACCCTCTGTCGTATGGACATGCCCCATTTTGTTTTTCCATCCATCCGCTCATGGTCAGTTGTGGGGTTTTTTCCCACCTTTGGAAACACTTCCCACCACTGTTATAAATAACTAGAGGCCCGGTGCACAGCATTCGTGCACTGGAGGGGGGGCGGTCCCTCAGCCCGGTCTGTGCCCTCTCGCAGTACGGGACCCCTCGGGGGATGTCCGACTGGGAGCGGGCCTAAGTCGGCAGTCGGACATCCCCTGAGGGGTCCTTAGCGCTGCCGTGGAGGCGGGAGAGGCTCCCCCCACCACCGCTGCACTCACCAGCCGTGAGCCCGGCTTCTGGCTGAGCGGCGCTCCCCCTGTGAGAGCACACTGACCATCAGGGGGCAGCTCCTGCATTGAGCGTCTGCCCCGGTGGTCAGTGCGCGTCATAGCGATCGGTCATTCCGCCGTTCGGTCAGTTTGCATATGAACCTTGTATTGTATAGGGTGCTGCTCTGAACACTGTGTACATGCTTTCTGTGGACACGTTTCTGTTTCCCCTGGGTGTGTGTATGCACACCTGGGCGTGGACCTGCTGGGTCACATGGTCACTGATGGGTGACGAGGTCAGGAACCGCCAGCCTGCTCTCCCCGCCGGCGTGGGTGGGGCTCTGATTGTCCACGTCCGCGCCAACACTTGTCACAGTCCGTCTTTGACTGCGGCCGCCTGGTAAGGTGCAGAGTGGTGCACCGGGGTTGATCCTGGTGACGAACGAGGCTGCGTGCCTCCCACGTGCCCATTGGCCCTTTGCAGGCTGTCTTTGGAGACGCCCCACTGTCGTTAAGCTGTGCGTTGGGGTGCACTCTGCAGTCCCCTTCCTTCTGTTGTCAGGGAGGGTGATCGGCCAGTCATTTCAAGTCCGGAGATTTGGGGAGCCACATCGCAGTACGATGAATTGCGCGTCAGTTTTGGGACTCGCTGATTCCGTTTGAGGAAATAAGTAACATGTCCCCGCTCTCAGGAGAAGGCCTGGTGTGTCCTTAGGCAAGCCCAGGGCAACGTGACCCCGCCCAGCCCCCCGCTTTAACGCCTTCGTTTCATGTACCCGATGGGGACAGTTTTGTGTTCCTTCATATTGTCTCCATGGAATGACAGGTGACTGCTTTCAGACAAATCAGCTTGAAGCATCAAGGTCCCAGTCTGTTTTAGACACAGTAGCAGTCGAGTTAGAGCATTAAAGTTCAACAAGTGGTCAAGCTCCTGCTGCCTCTGCTTCCCGGGCCGCTGCCGGGTCCGAAGCAGCACCCCCCCCATTCCTTCCCTCGGCCCTGCGGCCGGGCGTCCCCGCCAAGTCGCGTGTGGTTTCCATCCAGAGAGGGGTCACGGCGGCACGTCACACTGGGCCCTCGTCTCCTTGGATCCATCTCTCTGAAGAGCAAGTCACTTGTCACGCCCGAAGCCCGTTGCAGGCGGGATCTTCCAGGCTGGGGCTCCCCCTGATCTAATCCCCACCGGGAGGTGTAGGTCCATCAGCATGGGTCCCCCCTCCCCCCTCTCAGTTTCTTAAAGGGTCTGTCTGTGTTGGGGATCAGGAAGTCAGTGGGACCTGGTCAGGGCTCAGGGAATGGAGAGGGGCGTGCCCAGGCGTTGACCGCCCGTGAGGCTGGGTGAGGAGGAGCCTGGGGGTGCAGGGACGGTGCTGGGCGGCGGGGTCCTTGCGGGGCAGGGGTGCTGGGGCCAGGATCTCCCGGAGGGGGAGTCGCCAGGCGCACGGGGTTGAGCAGGTGTCACGGGGAGACGGTTAAGAGAGGCCCCTCCGGGGGAGACCCCGTGATGAGACTGAGCGAGAACGGGGTCATGGGGGAGGAGCTGGGGAGGAGCACAGACACCCATTCCCAGGGGTGTTGCTGCTGAGGCTGCTTCCTGCCCGGGACCTCGTGTCGCTCCCGGGACAGCAAGGAGGGGACTTCGCCGGGAGCTTGCGCAGGTGTGACGGCACCGTGGCTTCCTCCCCTGTCCAGGGAGACCCTCCGGTTCCTCGCCTCCTCCCGTGCGTGGAGGGGTCCCCAGGACCGTCCCCTCTCAGTTCGCTCTATAGGAGATGCTTCAAGTGGCCAACTTTCTTCTTGAACTGGGGCTCCAGCGGAATGCAGACGTGGCTTCTGGGGGTGCCCTGGGCCGTTCCCTCCTCTGTCACAAGCACCAGCTGTGGGCCTTGGGCCACCTCCACCGGGTGAGCCCGCTCCCCCCCGAGCGGTGCCCCCTCTGAACAGGCCTCCTCCACGCGGGGACATGCTGCTCTGACTCAGAATTGGCTCTTGGTCCGTATTTATCTTTACCTCATGCGCTCTGCCCGCTTTCCGTAAAGATGCCAGGACCTCTGCAGCCCCGATCCAACTGTCCGGTAATGTCCTGGCGCCTCTCTGCCTGGTGTCATCGGATGACTCCAGACGCATGGAATCTTCAGTTCGAACACATCCAGCCCTTTGATAAAGCCGTTCATGGTGACGGGCTGAGCACATGCCCCGCAGCCTGGTTTACTGGGAGCGGGGGGCTGGCCCTGGGTCTGAATGCCTGGGCTGCACCCGATCTGTGAAACCGGCTGGAGCTTAGAAAGTGCTGTTCGCAGCCTGGGAAGCCGACGCCGGCGCAGCGGCTCTGGGTCCCCCTGCGGCTCCCTCTGCGGTCATGAGCGGAAATGCTGCCGGCTGCCAATTCCTGGTCCTTAGGAGACCCCTGCACGGGCCCTGGAGGGTATGCACCGTGTGAGGGGTATGCACTGTGTGAGATGTATGCACTGTGTGAGGGGTATGCACTGTGTGAGGGGTATGCGCTGTGTGAGGGGTATGCACTGTATGAGGGGTATGCACCGTGTGAGGTGTATGCACCGTGTGAGGGGTATGCACCGTGTGAGGGGTATGCACTGTGTGAGGGGTATGCACTGTGTGAGGGGTATGCACCGTGTGAGGGGTATGCACCGTGTGAGGGGTATGCACTGTGTGAGATGTATGCACTGTATGAGGGGTATGCACTGTGTGAGGGGTATGCACCGTGTGAGGGGTATGCACCGTGTGAGGGGTATGCACTGTGTGAGGGGTATGCACTGTATGAGGGGTATGCACCGTGTGAGGGGTATGCACCGTGTGAGGGGTATGCACCGTGTGAGGGGTATGCACCGTGTGAGGGGTATGCACCGTGTGAGGGGTATGCGCCGTATGAGGGGTATGCGCCGTGTGAGGGGTATGCACCGTGTGAGATGTATGCACTGTATGAGGGGTATGCACTGTGTGAGGTGTATGCACTGTATGAGGTGTATGCACTGTATGAGGGGTATGCACTGTGTGAGGGGTATGCGCCGTGTGAGGGGTATGCACCGTGTGAGATGTATGCACTGTATGAGGGGTATGCACCGTGTGAGGGGTATGCACTGTGTGAGGGGTATGCGCTGTGTGAGGGGTATGCGCTGTGTGAGGGGTATGCACTGTGTGAGGGGTATGCACTGTGTGAGGTGTATGCACTGTGTGAGGGGTATGCACTGTGTGAGGGGTATGCACTGTGTGAGGGGTGTGCACTGTGTGAGGGGTGTGCACTGTGTGAGGTGTGTGCACTATGTGAGGTGTGTGCACTGTGTGAGGGGTGTGCACTGTATGAAGTGTATGCACTGTATGAGGGGTATGTACTGTATGAGGGGTATGCGCTGTGTGAGGTGTATGCACCGTGTGAGGGGTATGCACCGTGTGAGGGGTATGCACCGTATGAGGGGTATGCACCGTGTGAGGGGTATGCACCGTGTGAGGGGTATGCACCGTGTGAGGGGTATGCACCGTGTGAGGGGTATGCACCGTGTGAGGGGTATGCACCGTGTGAGGGGTATGCACTGTGTGAGGGGTATGCACTGTGTGAGGGGTGTGCACTGTGTGAGGGGTGTGCACTGTGTGAGGTGTGTGCACTATGTGAGGTGTGTGCACTGTGTGAGGGGTGTGCACTGTATGAAGTGTATGCACTGTATGAGGGGTATGTACTGTATGAGGGGTATGCGCTGTGTGAGGTGTATGCACCGTGTGAGGGGTATGCACCGTGTGAGGGGTATGCACTGTATGAGGGGTATGCACTGTGTGAGGGGTATGCACCGTGTGAGGGGTATGCACCGTGTGAGGGGTATGCACTGTATGAGGTGTATGCACTGTGTGAGGGGTATGCACTGTGTGAGGGGTATGCGCTGTGTGAGGGGTATGCGCTGTGTGAGGGGTATGCACTGTGTGAGGGGTATGCACTGTGTGAGGTGTATGCACTGTGTGAGGGGTATGCACTGTGTGAGGGGTATGCACTGTGTGAGGGGTGTGCACTGTGTGAGGGGTGTGCACTGTGTGAGGTGTGTGCACTATGTGAGGTGTGTGCACTGTGTGAGGGGTGTGCACTGTATGAAGTGTATGCACTGTATGAGGGGTATGTACTGTATGAGGGGTATGCGCTGTGTGAGGTGTATGCACCGTGTGAGGGGTATGCACCGTGTGAGGGGTATGCACCGTATGAGGGGTATGCACCGTGTGAGGGGTATGCACCGTGTGAGGGGTATGCACCGTGTGAGGGGTATGCACCGTGTGAGGGGTATGCACCGTGTGAGGGGTATGCACCGTGTGAGGGGTATGCACTGTGTGAGGGGTATGCACTGTGTGAGGGGTGTGCACTGTGTGAGGGGTGTGCACTGTGTGAGGTGTGTGCACTATGTGAGGTGTGTGCACTGTGTGAGGGGTGTGCACTGTATGAAGTGTATGCACTGTATGAGGGGTATGTACTGTATGAGGGGTATGCGCTGTGTGAGGTGTATGCACCGTGTGAGGGGTATGCACCGTGTGAGGGGTATGCACTGTATGAGGGGTATGCACTGTGTGAGGGGTATGCACCGTGTGAGGGGTATGCACCGTGTGAGGGGTATGCACCGTGTGAGGGGTATGCGCTGTGTGAGGTGTATGCACTGTGTGAGGGGTATGCGCTGTGTGAGGGGTATGCACTGTGTGAGGGGTATGCGCTGTGTGAGGGGTATGCACTGTGTGAGGGGTATGCACTGTATGAGGTGTATGCACTGTGTGAGGGGTATGCACTGTGTGAGGGGTATGCGCTGTGTGAGGGGTGTGCACTGTGTGAGGGGTATGCACTGTGTGAGGTGTATGCACTGTGTGAGGTGTGTGCACTGTGTGAGGGGTATGCACTGTGTGAGGGGTGTGCACTGTGTGAGGGGTGTGCACTGTGTGAGGTGTGTGCACTATGTGAGGTGTGTGCACTGTGTGAGGGGTGTGCACTGTATGAAGTGTATGCACTGTATGAGGGGTATGTACTGTATGAGGGGTATGTACTGTATGAGGGGTATGCGCTGTGTGAGGTGTATGTACTGTGTGAGGGGTGTGCACTGTGTGAGGGGTGTGCACTGTGTGAGGGGTATGCACTGTGTGATGTGTATGCACTGTGTGAGGTGTATGCACTGTGTGAGGGGTATGCACTGTGTGAGGGGTATGCACTGTGTGAGGGGTATGCACTGTGTGAGGGGTATGCACTGTGTGAGGGGTGTGCACTGTGTGAGGGGTGTGCACTGTGTGAGGTGTGTGCACTATGTGAGGTGTGTGCACTGTGTGAGGGGTGTGCACTGTATGAAGTGTATGCACTGTATGAGGGGTATGTACTGTATGAGGGGTATGTACTGTATGAGGGGTATGCGCTGTGTGAGGGGTATGCACTGTGTGAGGTGTGTGCACTGTATGAGGTGTGTGCACTGTGTGAGGGGTATGCGCTGTGTGAGGTGCTTCACACGCCCGGCGCGGCTCAGGGCTGAGTGTCAACCCGTGAACCAGGAGGTCACAGTTGATTCCCGGTCGGGGCACAGGCCTGGGTTGCGGGCTCCATCCCCAGTGTGGGGCGTGCAGGAGGCAGCCGGTCAATGATTCTCTCTCATCATGGATGTTTCTCTCTCTCTCCCTCTCCCTTCCTCTGAAATAATAAAAAAATAAAAAGGTATTTTAAGAAATAGGTGCTTCCCCTGGACCCAGGGCTGGACTGAGGGGGGTCCGGTGTCCTCAGCGTGGATAGCAGCCAGTGGTCCAGGAAGGCATTTGCATGGTCCAGTGCCATGGTCGGCAAACTGCGGCTCGCGAGCCACATGCGGCTCCTTGGCCCCTTGAGTGTGGCTCTTCCACAAAATACCACGGCCTGGGCGAGTCTATTTTGAAGAAGTGGCGTTAGAAGAAGTTTAAGTTTAAAAAATGTGGCTCCCAAAAGAAATTTCCATCGTTGTGCTGTTGGTATTTGGCTCTGTGGACTAAGGAGTTTGCCGACCGCTGGTCCAGGGGGATGGCTTCGGGCCAATACGCTGTGGTGGTGCCGGCAGAGTTTTGGTGCATTTTATAGAAGCTCCTTCATCGGTGACCTCGTGCACTCGGCCTGGCCCTCAGCCTGGGCCCAGGGCGTCTCTGCCTCTCACCGGCGGGCGGTCCAGCAGGTCTCAGCATCCTCGTGCCTGGGTCAGTGCTGGCGGGGGAGGGGGAGGGGGCGGGGAGGGAGCGTGACTTCTGCCGGCTGTGGGATGGGAAGAGGCTGACCTCATTCTGGAGGGGCAGGCCCGCCCCGTGTCTGGAGCCCGAGCTTCCTTCCCACACCCCGCCGCTGTGACCTCCCGCCGCGCAGCGTGGGCTGGCAACGTGCGGGAGAAGCGGCTCCCGAAACACGTATTTGTGGCATCACAGCGCTCTCGACTCTCAGTGTCTATTTACCCGTCTGACATGGCTGCGAGGTCCCACCTCGTCTGCTGTGACTCTATTTTTAAAGCAAGTGGCGAATGTCACACCTTCCCTCCCCTTAGAGGGCTCTAACGATCTTTTGTCAGACATCCCTCTGGTCTCTGCTCATTTCTTCACCTCCCCGGCTCTCTTCTTATTTTAGGTGCAAATTGAGCTGCCAGCTTTTTGTAGGGAGGTCTCACTGTCTAGATTCTCCCCCTCCTGTAAGCGACAAGTGAGTCTGGAGGTCGTTCTAGATCCTTCCACCATCTGACCACTCTCACTCCATGATTACTCGCTACCTAACTTCTTACCTCAGAGTCTCCTTTGAAATGTGTCTGTCTCTTCTTGTTTATAAAGTGAATATCTCTCAGTGTCCACCACTCTCCTTTGATTATGACATCAAGAAGAAAAAGCTCTCCGAAAAGTAAAGATTTATTTTCTGATTATAAACACAAATACGGTCTTTGTTAAAAATGTATTAATTATGGAAATGTTGAAAAAATTGATTATAATTATACCACAGAAATACGACTACATTTTGATTTAATTAAACCTTCCTCAGTGCACACTTCCTTCAACCTTGGCCATCATTCCTTACCTACAATTTAGAACCGTCTCACACTCAGCCTATGGGTTACCTGCTTCATGTCATTCTGTGCACAAAATGCGAATTACCACGCGCTGTACGCCTTCGCTGATGGTTTATGATGTTTCTTATCAATGACATCACGACAAGGACCTTTGCTATCAAGGTTTTCACTTTCTATGTCTATTGAGTAATGTTCTCCGGTAAAGTAAAATGAATGCTGTGATTGTACCAAGGGGACCTTTTTAAGGTTCTTGATACAGATCTCCAACTTGTTTTCCAAAAAAGTTGAATCCATTTATACACCTACCAGCAATCGGTGACAGTTTTAATTCAGCATGATTTAGCCTAGACAGTGGTCGGCAAACTGCAGCCTGTGAGCCGCGGTTTGCCGCTCTGTTGACTAATGAGTTTGCCGACCACTGCCTTAGGGAAAAACACTTAAAAAACATTTTAATAATGTACCAATGTCTTTAACCTGAAGTCAAAACTTCTGGGTAAGGGTAATGCCTTACGCAATGGTCGGCAAACTCATTAGTCAACAGAGCAGCAAACGGCGGCTCGCAAGCCGCATGTGGCTCGCGAGCCGCAGTTTGCCGACCACTGGCCTAGGAGAACCCAGGTACACATTTTAAGGGGGAAACGTGGTATTCTATATCAGGAGAAGGTGCGCATTGTTGCAGTTGAAGCAGATCTCAAGACACGTTCCATGAACACGTGGTTTACAATGTTCAGCAAATCTCCCACCCGTGAGAACACCAGCAGGAAATAAAAAGGCTAGCATGTAGACGTTTTCCCTCTCTTTTGACATTTTAATAATTGACGGAGCCATTCTCACAGCTTCCTCACCGAGAGCAGGAGGGGGTCCCATGTTAGTGGCCGTTGAATGCTGTATGTGTGTGACCTGGGACCCAGTCATGCAGGCAGGTCCCTCACCGTCCCAACGAGAGACGCTAATGCAGGAGGTTTGCTCCGTGGAGTTAATGGTCATGACAGCGGATGGTAACTGGTCTAATTGCTATCAGGCAGAGGACGCATCTTCTCCAGCCATCAAAGCAGACAGGAGATCAGAGAGAGAGAGAGAAAGGAAAGGAAGACCTGGCGATTTCAGCCTGGACACCACGAGAGATGGTTCCGCAGGGGTCACCTTGGGACGGGCGGGACGCCTGTCCCAGCAGGGGGCAGAAAGTGGGCCTGGGACGCAGCAGCATTGCAAGAAGGGGGAACGTTTGGTGGGGCCGGTGGGCTGTCTGGGAAGATGAGGCAGCCTTCCAGAGCCAAGCTGACCAGCCCTAACGGTCCTTATTGCTGTGCCGGTTGAACGTGCTCAGAAATTTTTTAAAGCAACTTTCTACTGAACTGGAATTAGTAAACGCTTCGTATATAACATTTGGAACATACACGTCATTAAAGGAGTGAAATAAAATTCATCTCTGCCCATCTCCCTAATTGAACCACTGTTAACATCTTAAAATATTATTTCCTTCCATTTTTCTGTGCTTCAGTTTGTACAGGATTAAGATCATATTTTTGTCCCTTAACATTATGTAGTAAATAAACATTCCCCAAATCACTCTAAGATTTTAGAAAGCGAATTTAGTATGGCTGTAAGACGTCCCATTGAGAGCATCTACCGTGAATTCTTCGCCATTCCCCCGCAGTTGGACACGCAAGCACATTGCTTGTCTTATATGATACATTGCTTGTCTTATATGATACCAATGTAAACAATATGGTAAACAGCGTGCTCAGTAAGACTGCGTGTGAATCGTTTCCTACGGCGTCGCCCCGCTGTGCTCTCGGGCGGGTGGGAGCGAGTCTGCGTTGTGTGACAGTGAGTAGGATGTGCGGGAACCTTCCGGGGCCAGGCTGAACCCCAGCAAACGACAGCTGTGTGTTCTGTCCACCTCCGGGATTGCGTGGCTCCGGGACGGCCGAGAGAGTCTACAAAAGGGCAGAGCAGATTTCCAGCCAATAACAGCTTTATTGGGGTGAGAGTTACTGAAAGGCACGTGAGCAAAGATTGGCCCTCCCAGGAAATACCCAATGGTTTGGGTAGATTGGACTGGAACCCGAGCCTTTTTAAAAAAATACGTTTTTATTGATATTTTTAGAGAGAGGAAGGGAGAGGGAAAGCGAGATAGAAACATCCTTGAGAGAGAAACATTATCAATCAGCTGCCTCCTGCACGCCCCCTACTGGGGATGGAGCCCACAACCCGGGCCTGTGCCCTGACCGGGGATTGAACCCTGACCTCCTGGTTCACGGGGTGACACCCACCCCCTGAGCCTCAGCGGCCGGGCTTTCTCTCTCTCTCTCTTTTTTTAATGCCGTGATTGTATTTCACGTTTCTTTTTGTCTGGCAGCTACTTCCATGGCTCCATCACGTAATCCGTAGTATCTACTAATTTAATCCGTCACACTGCGTCCGGGCATTCCTGCTGGTGCTTAGAACCAGTTCTCTCCACGTGCCAGGCCAGATTTCAAGCCCTTCGAGGCCAGGGTTACCGGTGAGTTCCTGGTAACTCTGTTGTTTTAAAACACACACACACACACACACACACACACACACACACACACACCCTGGTAACCCTGTTTTATCAAACACACACACACACACACACACACACACACACACACCCTGGTAACCCTGTTGTTTTAAAACACACACACACACACACACACACACCCTGGTAACCCTGTTTTATCAAACACACACACACACACACACACACACACACGTGCACGCACATTTTAAGGACCCACCCTGGAAAATATGGCCTTTGCTTAAAAAAACAAAACCAGGAGAAGACCGTTTAGGCTGTCGCGTGGCAAAGAGCACATTTCCTCGCCGTTAGGAGCTGTATGCGTGTGTTCTCCGGTGTAAAGCCGCGTCAGGCCGTGTGGAGCGCACGCTAACCCATCGCCAGCCTGCAGCACTCTTATTTGCGACTGTTGCTGTGTGTTGTGTGTGTGGTTATCACCCCCAGACCTGCCTCCCATAGAAAGATATTTCTGTTTCCTTAATTACCAAGCTCTTCATGAGCAGGCTGCTCCGTAAATAGCTCGGGGCGGCTGGAATGGAAATAGAACGATCGTGCAGGCAGCTGCGGGGGAGATCGCGGCGCAGGGAACTTGTGCACAATCTACAGAGGACGGAGGCGCGCTGGCCGGCCAAGCTGGAGCGAGGGGGCTGCCCCGCCCTGACTGTCCGTCCTCCTCTGATGTCCTCGCCGCCTCTGTGGGTGGGGGGGACCTCTGCCTTTGGGAAGGGGTGGCTTGCTGCTCTTCCCGTGAGCTCCGGGGAGAAGGGATTGATAGGAGAGGCTGCGTAAAAAGCCAGGAGGGCTAACAGCCATGGGCAAACGACGGCCCGCGGGCCGGATCCGGCTGTTCTATCCGGTTCTCTTGCTCTCCCCTCCGCTCCTTTACTTTGAATTTATATTAGTTCACACAAACACTCCATCCATGCTTTTGTTCCGGCCCTCCGGTCCAGTTGAAGAACCCATGGTGGCCCTCGAGTCAAAAAGTTTGCCCACCCCCCCCCCCCGGAAGAGAAAGAAGCTGGGTTTGTGGCTGGACGTCCATCACTCACGCCACTTGGGTTGAGTTTCAGCGGCTTTGGGGTTTGGGGTCTAAGATTCCGCGGCGGTTGGGAGGGCATTCGGTGTGGCGTTTGGTTAACCATGTTTCTGGAAGCCACACAAGGAAAGCCTCGGGGTGGAGGGGAGGACGTTGGAAAGCCCCGATTCAACAAGCTCCCAGCCCGTTTCCATCCCCGAAGGAGAACACGCCGACGGCAGCCGCGGGGAGGAACGCATGGGGCCTTGGGTGGGCACAGCGGTTCATGGAGGTTTTAAATTTAAAACAAAATTGTATCCAGTCAAATAATTATTTCCAGGCGGATCGTCAGTCGTCTTATTTAAACTTGGACTCAAACAAAAATTCTCTGTGAATCCTTTTGCCAATGGACACGGTCTTAAAATGACATTTGATATGTCTAAGGCCGTGGTCGGCAAACTCATTCGTCAGCAGAGCCAACTATCCACAGGACAACGATTGAAATTTCTTTGGAGAGCCAAATTTTTTAAATTTAAATTTCTTTTAACCCCACTGCTTCCAAATAGACTCGCCCAGGCCATGGTATTTTGTGGAAGAGCCACACTCCAGGGGCCAAAGAGCCGCATGTGGCTCGCGAGCCGCAGTTTGCCGACCACGAGTCTAATGTTTCTGAGCCATCCTTGCGTTGGGGTCCTTTCAGCACTTGGAAAGACTCTTAGCTGTGAGCGCTGAATGTTTAGGTCAGGGGTGGGCAAACTTTTTGACTCGAGGGCCACCATGGGCTCTTAAACTGGACCGGAGGGCCGGAACAAAAGCATGGATGGAGTGTGTGTGTGAACTGATATAAATTCAAAGTAAAGGAGCGGAGGGGAGAGCAAGAGAACCGGGTAGAACAGCCGGATCCGGCCCGCGGGCCGTCGTTTGCCCACGGCTGGTTCAGGTTGTGGGGTAACTGGGTGAATGGGGAGCCGCTGTGCTCCCTGAGGTGACCCCGCTGCGGGCACGCTTTCCAGCCGTTGGCGGCCCCGGGGCGTGTTGCCGTCTGTGTGGGCACAGCAGCTGGCAGCCATCGCTTCGGGTCTCCGGTGTAAATAACACCAGTTCCTTCCAGGGGTGATGCAGGTGTGTCCCCGAGACACGGCCCGTAAAGCCGTTCACGATTTAAATCCCGTAGACCTTGGCATTCTTGTGGGTCTGCTTCTGCCACGAATTCCCTCAGAGCGAACGTCCCCCCCACTTCTCTTACCCGTGTGTGCTATTGAGAGGTCCGTCTGTGACTGCACACAGGTAAATCCGCGTCTGACAGTCCAGCCACAGTAGCTCTACGCTTCTTGCCCTGGGGCGCGATGACGCCCACCATTATCCTACCCCGTGGCCAGCGAGGGGAGCTCAGGCCTTTTGAACGTAAATATGTAACCGATACTAGTTTTCAGTTACCCATGCCACGTCCTCTTTCCCAGATACAGCAAACGTGGGCAGCCTGACCCTGCTAACTAATGAGAAGTCTTAATAATAGTCAGCACTGTGACATGTTACGTTTTATGATATACTGGTAGCCCTGCGCACGAATCCGTGTGCCAGTAGGTCACTGCCGCCCTCCTGTGGCCCCCCCGGCCCCCCTCATAGCTTGCTGCCCTGCCCCCTCCTGTAGCCCCCCGCCCCCCCGCCCCCCTCATAGCTTGCTGCCCTGCCCCCTCCTGTAGCCCCCCCGCCCCCCTCATAGTCCGCTGCCCCACCCTCCTGCGGATCCGTGATCCGGTCTTTAAGCGGTCAGATAATTAGCATATTCCTCTCTTATTATATAGGATTATTATATAGGATATTTATGTCATATAAAACAGTACAACTCAGAATACTGACTTAGCATATTCCTCTCTTATGATATAGGGTATTTATGTAATATAAAACAGTACAACTTAGAATACTGACTTTTGGAGACAATATAACAGTAATGAAGGTGCTGTTTTTGTGACCCTGAAACAAGGGAAGGACTCGAACCTATTAATACCTCTTTGGATGCATACTTTTATTAAGTGTAAGTTTGATATTTGGCCGGCCACGATCCGAGGACCTGTGACCATGCTGAATCCTCGAGGCACTGTCTGTTTTATTTTTTTCTGGGCTGAAATTCTGTGTATTATAAATTTCTTTACTCAAGCAAGTCTGGGAGGCAAGTTTTAATTTTGATCTAGAAATGGACGAAGTCAAAGACGTCACATTCAGTGGTGGACTTGGCAGGGAATTTCAGTTTTAGAAATGAAATGGATGCTGCCCGCAGCCTCGGTGGGTGGCCGGAGTCCGCCCCAGCCCTCACCCGGGACACTGGCTTTCCCCCTGGAAGCAGGCGGGAGGGGTTCAAGTCCCAGCTCACCCCCTTCTCTCCGTGTGACTTGGAACTCGCTTACCCTGTCGCCCACTCCGCCTTGTCGGGCTGCTGTGGAGCTACGGGGGATAGAAGAGGCCGGTGTCTGGAGAATCGTCATCGAATGAGAAGTGACATTCCCTCCCTGGTGTGCCTTTCATGTAAAGGGGGTGACCCACATTCCAGTTGAGGGTCAATTCTCCTCCCACGTAGAACCCTACCCTCTCAAGAGGTAAAGTAAGAAGCTCAAAAGACTGCACTGTGGCTGAACCCCTCCTGGGCGCTGCGGATCCAGGGGGGGTTTGTAGAACATCCTTGCATTTCGTTCCTTTCCACTGTTGTCTCTGACATATGGAGGGCTGTGATTTCACAAGGAAGCAACACCTTGCCTCCTACCAGGTGCCAGTGTATTTTAAGCAGAGAGATGTTACAGCTCCAGGGGGACTGAAGCCCACCTCCTTCCTGCGGGAGCTCGAGGCAGCGGAAAGTCACAGTGTGGCGTCAGCCCTGGCGTCACGGGGCTCGCTGTGGGGGGAGGGGGTGGGAGGAGGGGCGTCCGCGCCCCGCAATCCGGAGAGAAGGTCTGATTTGGGGTCCTATCGGGCAGGGATACCCTGACGCTCCAAAAGCCGTGAAGCTCTCATCTCTGAGTCAGCTGATGCTCCGTGGCCCCGCGTTCTGATTTCAAAATGTCCCGTCTCTTCCCAGCTCCGACACTTTCCAAAGGCTGAATGTCAGAGTGCAAGCTGCCCATGTCCCCTCCATGCACCCGATTCCACTCGTTTTAAATGTCTCATTGGCTTAGTCTTCAGTTCACCTGGGATCTGTCTCAGTACGGCAAGAGAATAGACGGGGAGATACGGCCTATTGACCTCACAGCATTTTGAAGTGTGTGCAAGCATGTGAATGTGTGTGTACCTGCCTGTGAGGATGTGTGAGTCTGTGAGAGTGAGTGTGGGTGAGTGTGAGTGTGTGTGAGTCTCTGTGAGTATGCAAGCATGTAAGTGTGTAAATGTGTGTACAGCATGTGAGTGTGTGAGAGTGTATGTATATGCCTGTGCCTGTGAGTGTGAGTCTGTGAGCGTATGTACATGCCTGTGTGTAAGTGTAAACATATGAGTGTATGAATGTGTTTACAAGCATGGGAGTGTGTGTGAGTACATGCCTGTGAGGGTGTGCGAGCATGCGGGGGTGTGTGTGAGTGCATGCCTGTGAGGGTGTGCGAGCATGCGGGTGTGTGTGTGAGTGCATGCCTGTGAGGGTGTGCGAGCATGTGGGGGTGTGTGTGAGTGCATGCCTGTGAGGGTGTGTGAGCATGTGGGGGTGTGTGTGAGTGCATGCCAGTGAGGGTGTGCGAGCATGTGGATGTGTGAGTGTGTGAGTGCATGCCTGTGAGGGTGTGTGAGCATGTGGGGGTGTGTGTGAGTGCATGCCAGTGAGGGTGTGTGAGCATGTGGGGGTGTGTGTGAGTGCATGCCTGTGAGGGTGTGTGAGCATGTGGGGGTGTGTGTGAGTGCATGCCAGTGAGGGTGTGCGAACACGTGGGGGTGTGTGTGAGTGCATGCCTGTGAGGGTGTGTGAACATGTGGGGGTGTGTGTGAGTGCATGCCTGTGAGGGTGTGCGAGCATGTGGGGGTGTGTGTGAGTGCATGCCTGTGAGGGTGTGCGAGCATGTGGGGGTGTGTGTGAGTGCATGCCTGTGAGGGTGTGCGAGCATGTGGGGGTGTGTGTGAGTGCATGCCTGTGAGGGTGTGCGAGCATGTGGGGGTGTGTGTGAGTGCATGCCTGTGAGGGTGTGCGAGCATGTGGGGGTGTGTGTGAGTGCATGCCTGTGAGGGTGTGCGAACATGCGGGTGTGTGAGTGTGTGAGTGAGTGTTACCTCCCGGGGCAGCAGTGCCAGGACTTGCCGCTCCTATTTTGTCGTTGCCGCCGTGCGGTGCCGAGCCCGCTGTCATCTGGTGGGACATCTGCCCGCCGGTCGGACTTGGCCGGGCAGGGAGCACATCTGGAGTCCAGACTTGGCGGCTCTGTGGGCGCCTCGCGTCCCAGGGCCCGGCTGGCCCGGGCTCCAGCACCCGGCGTCCTGCGATATTGACAGAGGCGGCGTGGGGCGCGTTTCATCCCTGGTCACCCCCAGCCTCGCCTCCCGCTGCGTGCTCACTGCGTGCGCTTAGGAGACAGCCCCGAGGGCCCCCTGCTCCCGCCGTGACCCCTGCTCCCGCCGTGACCCCCTGCTTCCTCAGTGATCCCTGCTCTCTCCGCGACACCCTTCTCCCTGGTGACCCTTGCTCCCTCGGTGACCTCTGCTCCCTTGGCGACCCCTGCTCCCGCCGTGACCCCCTGCTCCCTAGGTGACCCCTGCTCCCGCCGTGACCCCCTGCTCCCTAGGTGACCCCTGCTCCCGCTGTGACCCCTCCTCTCAGGGCGCTTAGCCCAGGGAGTGGGAAGGAGGGCTCTGCCCGGGGAGGCAGTGCCCACGAGATCCCTGGTGGCCGCGGGTGGCGCGCGGGGCCGCGCTGACGTGGAGCGGGGACGGCAGGGAATCCTAGTACCTGCTGGAGAGAGAAGCGGGTGGGGAGGACGGGACCCAGAGGTGGGGCTGCATGATGGGGGTCCCACCTGTATCAGCCATCACACCAGTTGTGTGACCCGCAAGGTCCCCGAGGTTCAAGGTCATCATCTGTCCATCTGGGGCCAGTGTGGCCCTCAGGTCGCTGTGAGAACTGACCTCGGGGAGGGTGGATGTCTTCGGTGGAGAGGAAATCGGGGTCCTCGCCTTCTGCACGCGGACGCCTCCGTGCAGACAGGGCCAGCCAGGGCCCAGGCAGGAGGAGCTGGACGGGAGGCGTCGCACCTGGTACCTGCGTCCCGTGCCGTCCAGTGATGGTTTCATGCACCAGTGGAGGGGAAGGGAGTGGGGCCACACTCCCGTGGTCTGGAGACCATATCGTGGGCGGGACGTGCACGCTGCCCGTCGGGAGGGGTCGTTCCGTTGGCCCCTGGCACAGGGCCTGGCACGGGGTCCTCCATGACCTCCAGCTCTGGGGCCCTTGCGTGGAGACTGGGCACGTGCGAACCTCCCACCGCAGCGCCGTCCTGCCCACCGCTGGCTCTGCTGTCGGCGGCCGAACAGGCCTATTCTGAGGGGAGCTAGTGAGAGTCCTGTGGAGCTTTCGGAGAGGGGGGCACCCGCCTTCAGCCTCGGGAGGCACCCGCCCTCAGCCTCGGGGGGCACCCGCCCTCAGCCTCGGGGGGCACCCGCCCTCAGCCTCGGGGGGCACCCGCCCTCAGCCTCGGGGGGGCACCTGTCCACAGCCTCGGGGGGCACCTCCCACATTCTCCGTCATCACCTACAGCGGCTCCCAGCCTGACCAGTGCCCGCTGCACACCCAGCCTGGACCCTGACCTCTCTTTATTGCCATTAGCGGAGCTCACGACCAAGTTCCCATGTCTGCCCGTTTGTGTGACGTGCATGTGTGACATGGTCTGGAATGTCCAGATGCTCCCACGTCAGTCACCTCATGTGGTCACAGTGGTTCTGGGCGGCAGGAATCCCTCTCACAGGTGCACGCGGAGGCTCTGGGGGCGGCGGGGAAAGGGCACTGTCCCACGTGACCCCAGTGCCCACGCTCCTCCTGCGGGTAGGCCAGCCGTAGGCGGGGTCCGAGCCAGGGCACCGGAGCCCCAGCACCTCCTCTCTCGGGCCTGTGGTGCCCCCCACACCAGCCCTGCTGCAGTGCCTGCTCCGCACTCAGATGGGCGCAAGGGGGCGGGTAAGAGGCCGCTCGTGGAGAGAGAGGGGGGAGGAAATAGTAGCTAAACCCGCTCAGGGCAGGAAGTGGGCGCCTCTGTCCTTTCCTAGTTGTACCCGGGAGTTTTCCCACCAGGGGAAGGGTGTAGACCAGGGGTGGGCAAACTTTTTGACTCGAGGGCCACAATGGGTTCTTAAACTGGACCGGAGGGCCGGAACCAAAGCATGGATGGAGTGTTTGTGTGAACTAATATAAATTCAAAGTAAAGGAGCGGAGGGGAGAGCAAGAGAACCGGATAGAACAGCCGGATCCGGCCCGCGGGCCGTAGTTTGCCCAAGGCTGGTGTAGACCCTCAGCCACGGCAGCTCTAAGATCTCACCGGCCTAGAATTGAAGACGGGGTCTTTTATCATCCTCACAATCTCAAATTACGCCTTTTCCTTTGGTTAATCCTCACCTGAGGGTGTTTTCCCATTGACTTTTAGAGAGAGTGGAAGAGATGGGGAGAGAGAGAGAGAGACGCATCAGTAGGTTGCCTCCCACACTTGCCCCAGCCAGAGTCAGGGATCGAGCCTGCAACCGAGGTCCATGCCCTTGACCAGAATCGAACCCGGGACCCTTTCAGTTTGCAGACTGACGCTCTATCCACTGAACTTGAGACCCTTCGGTCTGCAGACGGATGCTCTATCCACCGAGCTAACCCGGGCAGGGCTCAAATCACGTTTTATCTATTGCCCCTCGAGAGCCAGCGGTCCGCACTGCATCCATAGGAAAGTTCCAGGTGCAGAGAGAGGCCTGGAGGTCGTGAGCGCGGACCACCTGGCTGGGCCCAGCCCCTCCTTCGCCCCGTGGCCTCGGACGGGGCTCTAACCTTCCCGCCCGATTCCCGGCCCCGGACCGAGGACCAGTGCCCCGAGAGTTGTTCAAAGAATGAAACAGCCGAAACCGGTTTGGCTCAGTGGATAGAGCGTCGGCCTGCGGACTGAAGGGTCCCGGGTTCGATTCCGGTCAAGGGCATGTACCTTGGTTGCGGGCACATCCCCAGTAGGAGGTGTGCAGGAGGCAGCTGATCGATGTTTCTCTCATCGATGTTTCTAGCTCTCTATCCCTCTTCCTTCCTCTCTGTAAAAAATCAATAAAATATATTAAAAAAAAAAAAAAGAATGAAACAAAGCAACCGGAGCCGGTGGTTCCAGTTCTTCTCCCTTTGGTGTGTGTGTCGCCATGTCCTGTCCTCCTGTACAAGACAAGGTGACAGCAGATCCCTCGGCTCGGGACGCTGTGCGTGGACAAGGCCGTCCTGACTGGCTCTCTCTCTTTCGGGGACTCTCCTGGGGCCCTGACTTGGCCGTGGGATGTAGGAGGCCTCTGCCCGGGGCCCTGGGGAAGCTACACCCACAGGCCCGTCCGTGAGACATAGGACAGTGGCAGCCACGGCATCTGGGAGCCGGAGAGGAGCCATCGGACCCAGGGGCCGCGTCGGGCAGGAGGAAGGACCGGGTCCTGGGTGAGTCCATGAGCCCTGGGCCAACCTGGTCTGCTCTGTCCAGTCTTGTTGCCCACGAGATGACCAGTGTCCGAGTCCCAGCGGGCCAGGCGCGGTGTGTATGCTCCCACGCCTGCTGCCTCCTGTCTGTGCCACAGACGTGCCCTCTGATAGGTCCGACCTGGCAAGGAGGAGGCGGGCCGTGCCAGGGGATGGGCGTGTGGGCTGCCGACAGGCTGTGGGAGCCGAGAGCCTCCTGGGAGCCAGGGAAAGAGGAACGCCTGGGGTCACACGGCACCCACGTCAGAAAGCGGGACACACCGTCGAGTAGACACCCTTGTTCTGGCGATAAGTTTGAGACGCCATTTCTCCTATGCGGTGTCACAGAGGGGACGTTGAATGGCGGAGCGGGCACCTTCCTGACCCTATTAACCAATTAACCTTGTTTTCATTTTAGAAATTCACGTTTCTAAAATGAAAACAGGTTGTTTCTGGCACAAAATGGAGCGGGACACGCGGGGACAGGGCCCTAATGGGAAGCCTCCCCTCTCCCCCGCTTGGTTCTGAGTTCACCCTCCCTGGGCAAGCTGTGTCTTTTTAAGGTGCTTTAGATCCTTTCAGGATGGGAGAAAAAAGCCCTTTCGTGGCATAAACTCATGCCGGGCAGGGCTGCTGGGCTCCTGAAGGCAAATGTGGACGCGACTGTGCTCGGATGTCTGCGTGGACGCAGTGAGTGGGGGCCCTGAGCCCTGTGCCCTCGCTGTGGACAGGGCTGTGCCCTCGCTGTGGACAGGGCTGTGCCCTCGCTGTGGACAGGGCTGTGCCCTCGCTGTGCACAGGGCTGTGCCCTCGCTGTGCACAGGGCTGTGGCTGCCGGAGGGAGTGTGGGCCGGGGGCTGTGGGCTGCTTCCTGCACCGGGCATCCCCGGGCCCCAGCGGGAGGAGCGGCAGGTACGGCCCGGTCACCGCCATGCCCCGCGGCTGGGCAGTGGTGATGCGCATTCCCACCCCCTCCCTCCCAAGTCCTCCTCCCAAGTCCTCCGCCCAAGTTCTCCTCCCAAGTCCTCCGCCCAGCTCCTGGCTCAGGTGAGCGCGGGTTCTGACGACAGGCCCCGCTCCCCAGGTCAGCTCAGAGAGGCCGGCAAGTGCTGCAGAGACCGCTCGCTTCTGTCTACCAGGCGTCCTCAAACTACGGCCCGCGGGCCACATGCGGCCCGCCGAGGACATGGATCCGGCCCGCCGGGTGCCGCTGCCTGTCCTGCTTAGCAGCCGACGCGTCCCGGGCCCGCAGTGCGCATAGGAATTGGTTCATAGTTTTTTTTTAAACTATAGTCCGGCCCTCCCACGGTCTGAGGGACAGTGACCTGGCCCCCTGTTTAAAAAGTTTGAGGACCCCTGGAGAGTGTGCGAGCCCTGGCAGAGGGCGTGAGGGCCAGAGAACACTGTCCTTGTGAAATGGACCCAGGGGGGCGCCAGAAACAAGCCGAGGGGAAGGGCCTGGGGTCCGGGGCTGTTCTGTGGGGAGCCTGGTGGGCCGCGGGAGCGAGGGCAGGGGCCGGTGGCCCGCAGGGGAGCCCAGCCGGGCCTTGGCAGGGGGACCGCCTCTGAGAACGCGGACAGGCGGGAGGGCCAAGGACGCGATGCTTGCCGGGCGGGCAGACGGTCCGCAGCGCACAGGCCACGTGTGCTCCAAGGGGCATCGGCCGAGGAGCTGGAGCCCCTGTGACCCGCACCAGTGCCTGGGCTGGTGCCCTGCCCTCATCCATCGCCTGTGGGTCCTGGGACGTCAGCCCACCCCGAACTGCCTCCCGCTGGAGGGAAAGGTGAGGAACACGCGGACTTGCTGTTGTTCACTCCCCGGCGGCGGCGGCGGTTTGACAGCTTCCTGAGAAAACGTGGATGAGCTCAGGCCGTGGGGAAGCCGGAGAGCGCATCGCTGTCCACCGGCCTGGGGAGCGGCCGAGGGGCCCCAGCGGGCGGCGGGCGGACGTCCTCCATCCCTGTGAGAGGCGACCCCGCCTCGCGGAGCCAGAAAGCCCCCCAGCGTGTTGTGTGTGAGGCAGACGGAGTCTTTGCTTGAGGAGAGCGTGGCCCCCACTTGCTAACAGGGTGCCCGTGACCAGGCCCCCCTCCCTTTGGAACGTCTCTGTCTCTAGGTCTGGTGGCTGCGTGGCTGGGAGGGTCGGTGCGTCTGTGTGTGATAACTGTGGGGCCTGCCCACGCGGGGCCCCCGGGAGGAGGGTAAGCTTGTTCTTGTTCTTGTTCGGGTGGAATTCAGCTCCTCACTGGGCACGCGAGGCGAATCCGTGGAGGTGACAGGTAACAGGGCTGCTCCGGGCAGAGCGGAGTTTCTGTGCCCTGACCCCCCTCCCCGCCACCCCCCCTCCCCGCCAGTCTGTCTCCTCAACACGGACCAGACCACAGCCTGGGGGCCGAGGTTTGGAGCTAGAACAAAAGGAACGCTAGGTCTTGCCCTGGTTGCTGGCCCAAGGTCCTGAAACCCCGGGAACCTGCTGTCGGCTACTGAGTGACCCCCAAGGTGGGAGGAGGGGGGGCTGGAGAGCCTCGGGAGGGGCCCTAGTGCTGGAAGGGGCGGTGCCGGCCAAAGCGGGGGGGGGGGGGGGGGTTGACGTGACCAACCACAGCTCGGCGATGATTCAGTTCGGAGTGGGTGACTCCTGAGGGTTCAGACCCAATCGGCGTTCCTGAAACAAGGGAGGAGAATCCGAAGGCGATAGAGCGAAGCGTGAGGACCGGAGCGGGGGCCGGAGGGAGGGAGGGAGGACGGATGCGGCATCACTCGGGGCAGGGAGGGTCGAAGCCAGCGGACAGCAGAGTGAGGGCGGAGGGGCCTCCGCGGCTGGAGGGGTCTGGGGTGAGGCCCGAGGGTCTGAGCCCATGTCTGGGGACGGGCTCTCCTTCCCCAATAACCAGGGGCTGCTTCTCTTTCTATATTCGAAGGTGCTTCTTTTTTTAAATTTTATTTATTAAATGGATTGGGGTGACATTGGTCACCATGAACATGTGGGTGTCAGGGGTGGGTTTCTGGGTTACAAGGTATGTATATTGCGCTGTGTGCCCACCACCCTAAGTCACATCTCCTGCCACCTCATATCAGGACCCCCTTCTCCTCCCCGCCCCCCTCCGGCAGCCACCGCCTGCTGTTGGTGTTCATGAGTCTCCGCTGAGGTGCTTGTTCTGTTCACACCGCGAGGAAGCGGAGTGGGCCTGGTGGGGAGTGAAGCCTGTCAGGGCTGAAGGAGCACGCACGTGAGAATTGCGTGGAGCACGCACGTGAGAACTGCGCGGAGCACGCACGTGAGAATTGCGTGGAGCACGCACGTGAGAACTGCGCGGAGCACGCACGTGAGAATTGTGCGCAGCCAGGAGAATCCCATGGCCACACGGGGTGAGTTAAGAGGAAGAGAAATTATTTCCGTTTGCCAACCTCCTACTCCAGTGATGATGGTGCCTGTTCCCACGATGTAAGGAATACAAATGGCGCTCTCCGTGCAGCCGGCTCCCTGGCCCAGGTGTTGACGCTTCCTTCGCTGTGCAGAAGCTTTTCACTTCGATGTCGTCCCATTTGTCTCCTTTCTCCCTGGTGTCCTTTGCCCAGGAGCTGTGTCGGCAGACGTTGCTGTGAGAGATGTCTGAGGTTTGCTGCCTATGGCGTCTTGTAGGATCTTTATGGTTTCCCGTCTTACGTTCAAGTCCTTCATCCATTTTGAGTTTATTTTTGTGTCTGGTGTAAGATGGTGGTGTTCTCTCATTTTTTTTTGCATGTATCTGTCCAATTTCCCAACACCATTTATTGAAGCAGCTGTCTTGACTCCATTGTATGCTCTTGCCTCCTTTGTCAGATAGTAATTGACCACAATGGTTTGGGTCTATATCTGGGTTCTCTGTTCTGTTCCATTGGTCTCTATGTCTGTTCTTGTGCCAGTACCAGGCAGTTTCAAATACAGTGGCTTTGTAATACAGCTTGAAATCTGGTATTGTGATCCCTCCAGCTTTATTCTTCTTTCTCAAGATTGCTGAGGCTATTCAGGGTCTTTTTTTTTTTTTTTGGTTCCATATGCGTTTTTGGAGTGTTTGTTCTAGATCTGTAAAATGTGCCATTGGTATTTTAATAGGGATTACATTGAATCTATAGATTTCTTTGGATAGTATGGACATTTTAATGATGTTAATTCTACCAATCCATGAACACGGTATATTCTGCCACTTGTTTATAAACTAGAGGCTTGGTGCATGAATTCGTGCATGGTGGGGTCTGGCTGGCCGGCCCACCCCTCTCAGGCCGATTGGGCCAGGCTGGCTGGGGGGAGGGGCTGTGGAGGTTAGCCGGCCAACCGTACTTCCTGGTCGAACTCCTGGTCAAGGGGACAATTTGCATATTCGTTTTTTATTATATAGGATACCTTCATCTATCTCCTTTGTCAACATTCTGTAGTTTCCTGAGCTCTTTTACCTCCTTGGTTAAGTTTATTCCTAAATATCTTATTTTTTGTTGTTGTTTCAATGGTAAGTGGGATTGTTTTTTTTAGTTTCCCTTTCTGCAAGTTCATTATTGGTGCACAAAATGCTATTGAACATATTTGCCAATGATATATCTGATATGGAATTAATTTTGAAAATATATAGGGAACTCATACAGCTTAACAAAGGGAAGACAAATGATCCAATTTAAAAATGGGCAAAGGACCTAAATAGTCCTTTTTTTTGAAAGAGGTCGTACAGAAGGCTAAGAGACACATGAAAATATGCTCAAAGTCACTAATCCTCCGAGAGATGCAAATCAAAACGACAATGAGGTATCTCCTCACACCTGTCAGAATGGCAATCATCAACAAATCAACAAACGACAAGTGCTGGCGAGGATGCGGAGAAAAAGGAACCCTCGTGCACTGCTGGTGGGAAGGCAGACTGGTGCAGCCACTGTGGAGAACAGTATGGAGTTTCCTCAAAAAATTAAGAATGGAACTGCCACTTGACCCAGTGATCCCACTTCTAGGAATATATCCCAGGAAACCGGAAGCACGCAGCAGAAAGGACGTATTGTGTGCGTGCCAGACAGGTCTCGCCGTCAAGGTTTTAGCTCCACGGCAGAAAGCTGGTTTTGCAAGTCACTGCTACTCTCTGTGCCGTGGGCCCTGCTCGGGCGTAAAGCTGAAGGCAGTGAGGCGGGTAGACAAATACTCGTTGAAAGAGAAGTCACAGCGAAGGGCTGCCTGCAATGACTTTATTTGGCTAAGGAGAGCTTTCCTGAGCAGCTGAATACAAAACACCCCAATCATGCCAGCCGCGGGTTTACAGCCGCCCGCGAAAGCGGCGTCCATTTCTACAAGCCCGATCGCCGAGCCCACACGTAGAGCACAGGCTGGTCACACAGGACAGGTGGCTTGGCCGTGTAGACGTCTGAAGTCTCCCGGTGATGGTGCATGTGCAACTCGGTCCCGTATGTTGGAGGCAGGAACAGAGTGTGAGGAGTGTAAGTGTTGTGTTTCCTCTGAGGTGCAGTTGGAGGTGAGCAGGTGAGCATGTCGCTTGGATGACAAGCAAAGGGGACCTGGGTCAAAGCCTCTGGGAGAGACTCAGAGGGAAATGCAGAGAGAGGTGGCCCAGTCACCCCAACACATGCCTCGCACATTCCAGCTGGGAAAGGACCTTTGCACATGAGCTGGCCCGTCATCGCGTCATCAAACGGTGACATCAAGATGAAACATGCTCGTGGTGCCATGGTCAAAGGGCAGAAAGAGTTTCGGGTCTAGGCCGTGCCTTCCGGAGAGTTCTGACAGTGTGAACACAGACTGACGAAGAGATGAGTGAGCTCAGGTGTCCTGAGGCCACGAGCTGTGGGGTCAGCCTGAGGCCATGCCTGGACCCCACCCCTGGAGGACCCCCACCCCTGGCGGACCCCCACACCTGGCGGACCCCCACCCCTGGCAGACCCCCACCCCTGGCGGACCCCCACACCTGGCAGACCCCCACCCCTGGCAGATCCCCACCCCTGGAGGACCCCCACCCCTGGCGGACCCCCACCCCTGGCGGACCCCCATCCCTGGCGGACCCCCACCCCTGGCGGACCCCCACACCTGGAGGACCCCCACCCCTGGCGGTCCCCCACACCTGGAGGACCCCCACCCCTGGCAGTCCCCCACACCTGGTGGACCCCCACCCCTGGCGGTCCCCCACACCTGGAGGACCCCCACCCCTGGCAGTCCCCCACACCTGGTGGACCCTCACCCTGGCGGACCCCCACCCCAGGTGACCCCCACCCCTGGCGGACCCCCACCCCAGGCGGACCCCCACCCCAAGCGGACCCCCACCCCTGGCGGACCCCCACACCTGGCGGACTCTTACCACGATGCAGTGCCCACAGCATCCCCTCTGTACGCACACACGTCCCGCTGTCAGTGTAAACATGTTTGTCTTGACACAGTTGTACACTTAATGGGACCGTATTATTGGATGCATTTCCCTCCGCTGCCTCCCCAGCCACGAACTAAGTGTTACCTCACTTCAGTCCATTTAATCCTCAACACAGCATTTCGCTGAAGCTCCTGTTACTGATAGCTCCACTGAACGGGTAAGGAAACGAGGCCAAGGCGGCCAGTTGCCCAGGTCACAGGGGTCACGAAGCCAGGCCCTGTACTTCCTGCGCTGTCAGTGTCCTGCAGACCTGGGGCCATCGTTCCGTCTTCCCTCCCAGAGCAGAGTGCCCGGCCCAGCCAGTGCTCAGTGAGGTTCAGCGGTTGGTTCACCGCCTTCCCAAGGAGAAGTGGTTCCGCTGTCGCCCCGGCGCTGGCTTAGCTGGTGTTTGATGACAGTTCTTCGCTCCGTCAGTGATCTGAATGGCCCTGCCCCGGTCTGCCTGGTGCAGGGAGTTCGGTGACAGACCCCAAGCCTCGCGGCTCTTCCTGTCCCAGGTGAGCCAGGTGCACGGGGCGGGGGGAGAAGGGGAATGTTGGTCCCGGGACCCTTGGGATCCGTGCCTTAAAAGCGATGGGCACCACCGTGGTGGGAAGGGGAGATCCCGGGGGAGGTACCCTGTTTGGACCTCTGGCCTGGGAAGGCTGATGGTGCTTTGAAGGTACAGAGGCCAGGAATACGGGAACTCTCTCCCGCCTCCCACCCTCCTGCCCTCGGATTCCCTCGCCGACCCGCGCTTCCGACGTGGATGTGCAGCCAGCGCCGGGCACGAGGGAGCCCGCCCGGCCCAGCAGCTGCGCTGGCGGCCACGTTGGCCGGTGCGGCCGGTCACGCAGCTGTGTCCTCCCAGCCCGGCGGCCCCCGCGGTGCATCAGGCCAGGAGTTGGTATTTAGACAAATCGGGCAGGATTTCCTGAACTTTCTGTGCCATATGCTCGCAGCAGAATGGGATAATGAGTGTGTGTGTGGCGGCCGAGGCCCGGGACATCAACAGAAGGTTCATTCCACCCCCGCCTCCTGCACACACCCGGAGGCGACCCCCCTGAACCCGCTCGCCCCGCCCGCTAAACTGTAACAGGAATCACTGTGGTCTCACGCTACAGGGCCCGGAGCCAGGGGGTCTGGGAAGTGCTTTCCCAGCTAATGAGATGCCCGCTCGTTCTAGGTGTCCATAGGACTATGCTGAGTAACTGGCCCCGTCCCTGCCGGCCTCGTCTCCAAATGAACAATCCCTAGCGGGCTCACGCCTGTCCGGGTGGGTCCTGCTCCCCGAACTGCATGTCCACCTGGAGTCTGAGGAAGTCACTGTGCTGGTCACTCAGGCGGCCACAGCAAAACACATGGATCCCGGCTGGCATGAATCGGGTTGAGCGTCGACCTATGAACCAGGAGGTCGCAGTTCGATTCCCGGTCAGGGCACAGGCCCGAGTTGCGGGCTCGATCCCCAGTGTGGGGCGTGCAGGAGGCAGCCGATCAGTGTTTCTTGCTCATCATTGATGTTTCTCTCTCTCTCCCTCTCCCTTCCTCTCTGAAATCAGTGAAAATATATTGAAAAACAAAAAAACACATGGATAACCTGGTGCCTGCATGTGCTAAGCTAGTGGTCGGCAAACTCATTAGTCAGCAGAGCCAAATATCAACAGTACGATGATGGAACTTCCTTTTGAGAGCCGAAAACCGACTTCTGCGCATGGGCCACGAAGTTTCAATCGCACTGTACCTGCGCGCCCGCACATGGTATTTTGTGGAAGAGCCACACTCAAGGGGCCAAAGAGCCGCATGTGGCTCGCGAGCCGCGGTTTGCCGGCCACTGTGCTAAGCCCTTCCCTGCTCAGTGAATGGTAACCGTTAACGGGCTCGTGCCCCTGCGTGTTTGGGTGCAGCAGCATCTCTGGTTGGAGCGGGGCAGCCCCTCGAGAAAGGCCTTACCCGGCGACTCCCACAGAGCAAGCCGACGGCGAAGCTGTTCCTCAGGGCGGGAAACTTCTCCTCCGGAAGCCATGCCAACAAACAGAGTTGCTTCGGAAAGTTTCTCTAGGAACTCACCAGGCTATTGTTTCTTGGGGTTGGAGTTGATTGGGTTTGAATTATGGCCGTACAGAGTAAATACTGTAAATAGATAACAGACCCTTTTATTTCAGAGCTGAGGAATCTAAGTTCCCGGGTAGATTGTAAACACCCAGACAGTTTCCCCGGGGACAGAGTCCCGGAGGCGGGCAGGATGGTCCGACAGCCAGCACCCGGCTGACCCTCCCGGCTGACCCCTGGTCCAAGACTAGTCATTGCATGACCTCCAATCACAGTGCACAGCACCCCTCCCGGGACTGAACACTGGCTGTGCGGCTGGAGTAGGCAGTGGCCAGGTGTGCCCCTCACCGATGGCCTGTGCGGCTGGAACAGGCAGTGGTCAGGTGTGCGCCCTCACCGATGGCCTGTGCGGCTGGAACAGGCAGTGGTCAGGTGTGCACCTCACCGATGGCCTGTGCAGCTGGAACAGGCAGTGGTCAGGTGTGCACCCCTCACCGATGGCCTGTGCGACTGGAACAGGCAGTGGTCAGGTGTGCGCCCTCACCGATGGCCTGTGCAGCTGGAACAGGCAGTGGTCAGGTGTGCACCTCACCGATGGCCTGTGCAGCTGGAACAGGCAGTGGTCAGGTGTGCACCTCACCGATGGCCTGTGCGGCTGGAACAGGCAGTGGTCAGGTGTGCACCTCACCGATGGCCTGTGCGGCTGGAACAGGCAGTGGTCAGGTGTGCACCTCACCGATGGCCTGTGCGGCTGGAACAGGCAGTGGTCAGGTGTGCACCCCTCACCGATGGCATGTGCGGCTGGAACAGGCAGTGGTCAGGTGTGCGCCCTCACCGATGGCCTGTGCGGCTGGAACAGGCAGTGGTCAGGTGCTCCTGGTACCCAGGCAAACTCTCTTTCCTTTAACTCCTCATTTGCATTCATTCATTCCCTCACTCATTCACTTGCTCACTTATTCGCTCATTCATTCGCTCACTCACTGATTCACTTACTCATCCATTCACTCACTCACTCACTCATTCACTCACTCATTCACTCATTCATTCGCTCACTCATTCACTCACTCATTCATTCGCTCACTCATTCACTCACTCATTCATTCGCTCACTCATTCACTCATTCATTCATTCACTCACTCATTCACTCACTCATTCATTCACTCATTCATCCACTCACTCACTCATTCATTTTTTCATTCACTCATTTAATATTTAATTCACTTTTTCATGCAACCAGACAGCTGTCAAGCCTCTCCTTTGAGGCTGGACCAGCGCTCAGCTGTAGGGACAGAATTATTTTGCATTTCTTAGGGTTCTAGGGGCCTCATATACACTCATCACCACTCGTACCCCTGACCTTGGAGTGCCCTGGCACAACGTGAGGTGCCCAGAAGGAGATTCAACGGTTAGCTAGCTCAGGTCAGCAAGCTACAACCCGCGAGCTAACAAGGGTTTTTAAAAAATATTTTCAAATGTTTGGAAAAAAAAGAAAAGGTTTTCTTGCTGTGAGAACCCCATGAAGTTCAGTTTTCGGTTTTGCTAGAACTCGGCGACATCCGTGCTGACTTGTGATTTCTGTGGGGCTGCGTTCACGCGGCAAGGGCACGTCGGGAAGTTGTGGGCGGGACGTTGCCCACAAAGCTGAAACATTCACTTATCACCCGGCTGTTTGCAGGCTAGAGTCCTGGACCCCGAGTAGCTCACTCCCTGGATTCTTGGACATAATTAGAACTCGAATGACACCTGGTTGCAATTCAGACACATATAAGCCTTCTGCTATAGGGTGGCTCCCCACGGGGGGGGGGGGCACCCGCCCACAGGGGGGCAATTCGAGAATGAGTTATTTTTTTTGCATTTCTTACGGTTCCAGGGGCCTCATATACAGTATGTAAATATATATTGTGACACATTTATGCATTTCAGTTCTCTATACGTTCTGAAACTTTATTTGCTATTTTTTCATATCACTTCATATTATTATTTTTTTAAACAATTTTCTAGTGATGTCTTCCTCAGCACTTCCACTGTCCTTTCGTTCTTTATTTTTCTCTCTCATGGATGCCATGCTCTTTGGAAGCGTGTTTAGACCAAGTTCACGGCCTGTTAGCCTTCCTCCACGTGAAGAGGAGTCACTTTTTGAATAATGAGAGTTAGGTGTCACGGAGGGGGGCATCCGGATGTTAGAGATGCTCAGGTGGGCGTGGCCAGAAGAAGGCTGGGAACCACTGCACTATAGTGTGTGTGTGTGTGTGTGTGTGTGTATGTGTGCGTATGTGTGCGTATGTATGCGTGTGTATGTGTGCGTATGTATGCTTGTGTGTGCATATGTATGCCTATGTGTATATGTGTGCGTATGTGTGCATATGTATGCATGTGTGTGTGCATGCGTGCGTATGTATGCTTGTGTGTGTATGTGTATGTATGTGTGCGTATGTATGCTTGTGTGTGTGTGTGCGTATGTATGCTTGTGTGTGTGTATGTGTGCATATGTATGCCTGTGTGTGTGTGTGTGTGTGTGTGTGTGTGTGTACATGCCTCCTGGGGGCCGTGCCGAGGCTGGGATGCAGCCTCAGGACCGGTTTCCCGGGGAGCGGGCGGGGCCTACCCTGGAGCCCCGTGTGCCAGGCACCGTGCCACGTGTGCCCACAGTCCTGCCCGCAGCGTCCTGTGGGCGGGGCTCGTCTCCAGCCGCAGACCGGGAAGCAGGGCCACCCTCGGGGCAGACAGAGCCCATCCGGGACCCAGCCTCCGGGACCGTTTCACAGGTGAGGAAACGGTGTGCCTCGCATCGTGATCCCCAGCCATCCCCACTGGGAAACCAAATGCCACGGAAAACATTCATTCTCCACCCAGAAAGGTTCGCCCGGCGTGGTTTATCCACGTAATCGTCGGCACGTTATCGTCACTGAGCCCTGAAAGGGGGGCGCCACGAGGGCCCCCCTTCTCCCCCGCCCTCCCCCCCCCGCTCCCGCGCCCAGGGAGCCGTGGAAATGGAAGCTGTGTCTTGCTCTCCTTTCGTCTGTGTCCTCCTTGAATAACCACAAGAAGCTGGAGGCAGACGGCCAGTGGGGGAGATGGGCTCAGCGCGCACTGTCACTCCCAGGGGGCCAGGGGGGCCAGGGGGGCCAGGGGGTTACGTACAGTGTCCTATGAGTTATTTAAACTACCCCCCACGCACACACACACGCGCACACACACACACACACATACACACACACACACACGCGCGCGCGCGCGCGCGCGCACACACACACACACACACACACACACGCACGCTCCATGCTGCCCAGGAGATTTCGGAGCGGGGAGCTCCTGGAATGAGACCGTGGATTTGGGGTGCCACTCTTTTCCAGAGGCTCAGGCCTCGGGAGCCCTGGGATGTGGCTCACCCACAGGTGGGCGTGTGCGGCCATCACACTCTACTTGGCACCTTCACTACCAGCGCAGTGTTAGCCGCTGCACTCAGGATGGCGACATTAGACCGGGGGGGGGGGGCGGGGGGGACCTTTTTCCTGCCCAGGGCCATGTGGGTATTTCTAACACCATTCAAGGGCCGTACAAAATTATCCACTTAAAAACCAGCCTGCTCTGTTGGGTCAAACATCTAATTAACTCACCCCCAGTGCCTCGGCAGGGCCAGACCAAGTGATTTCTCAGGCTTTCTGTGGCCCTCGGGCCAATGTTCCCCACCCCTGCCTTTACCCTCGGGCCTGACTCATCTGAGAGCGGCAAGTCTGCCCTTTACCAGCCTCTCCCTGGCCCAGCCCGACCCCAGCCTCTGCGCCCACGGCCCCCTCTCTGTGCCTGTGAGTGAGACATTGCTTTAGGTTCCCTGGGGGAGGCCACGCAGCCTCTGTCTGTCCGCCTGGCTCGTTCCCTCGGCCTGAAGCCCTCAGCCCCTCCGTGTTGCCACCAACAGCAGGCCCCTTCTCTGGCGGAGCGATTAATCCCCACGGACATGCAGAGCAGGTGCCGTCTCTCCTGCAGGACGGCTTACACCGCGTCCACGGGCCCCACCGGATCCCCCTCACCGCCCCGGGGACACTGGCCGTCGGCCCTTCACACGCCTCCGTCCGCCTCCAGCCCTGGGTGGGTCGCTCAGGTTTGCTCAGTGTCGAAAAAGCACCTTTTCCCTCTGACCCCTGGTGTCTTCCCAGGATTCCTATCACCACCTCCCTCGGATCCCACCCCCCTCATTCAGCATCACTTCTTGCCCGTCTGCACCCAAGTCAGCGTCCCCTCAGAGCCCACCTCTGGCCCCCAAGGCCACACCCGCTCCTGGAAGGCCCCGTGGACCTCACAGACTTCTGAGGACCCCAGCCCCTCCACTTGCATTCCTGAGGCTCACCCGGGTCTCGCTACCAGGCCCCGCACCCCGTCTTCCCGGCCTTGCCCGGGCAGCTCAGCGTGTGTGTGGTGGGGGGGTGGTGGGGAGAGGAGGGGATAGGAACCCCTCCAGCCTCCCACCTTCTGCTTTGGGGTGAAAGGGACAACATGCTCACTACTGCTCTGAGCCACGCACGGCAGCGCGGGGTCATTCTGTGCATCCATCCCGCACAGTCTGCGTGGGAAGGACCACGGGTCCTTTCCCCCAAGGAGGCCAAACAGGGCCTTTCTCAGGGGCCGTGGCCGCGCCGCGCTGCGGTGCCTGCGGGCCGGCGCTGAGCGAGGGCCAGACTCCTGGAGGTCCCTCGAAGATGTTCGCGCTCCGGCCTGGGAAACATGGGGCGTACCGGAGCAGGCCGTGTCCCCACGGCGGCCGGAGCGCAGGAAGCGTTGCCAGGTCCCGAAGCCGCTCCGCAACCCCCCGTGGCGCCCAGGCCTGGGTCTCCTCCTCGGGACACCAGTTTCACCCCAGACGGCCTTGGTTTGACTTGCAGGGCCTCCCGCCCGCCTGCCCATGCGCTGCCTGCCCAGCGGGCATCCTGGGGCTCCCGGGCTCCCCGAGGCTGCGCCCCTGGCCGAGGTTTGACGGCTTAAAGGCTCGGTCCCCACGTAAGAGGAGGATGGAGGGCGGGCCGGCCCCGGTACTAGCTGTGGCCTGTTACCGCTGCACACAGGTCAGGTCTGGATTTCTGCAAGGGAACAGGACAGGGTCATTGGAGCAGTGTAGACGTTAAGCCAGCCCTGCGGCTGGGGTGCGGGCACTTCTCCTGGGCCGGGGCGGGGGGTGGGGGGTGGGAGGGGGAGCGTGCAGATGCCTCCAGCCTCAGGCACGGCTCTGATTTCCGGCCCCAGCAGTGCGGTGGGAGCCTCGGGGTGACGTCCGTCCAGCGCGAGCGCCGGCGATGCCAAGGCTTTCCGGGAAAGGTGGGACGGGACCGAGCCTCCTGCCGTCTCACAGGGACATTGAAAATAGCGATGACCTATTTTACACCCCGGTTTCAAGCAAGTAGGACACGGGGTTTATATTTAACTTACTCCTGAGCTTTTCACGCCTCAGGGCGCCCAGCCTGATGCCCACCCGGGAAGGGGCGCTGTGTGTTCGTCCGGGACGCCAGGAAACGCAGGGATGAAGCCGTTGTTACCTTCCTGCCTCTCTGCTCACGTGTCTGCACGACCGACCGTCACCCACTCGAGTGTTACTCCGTGTCCCCATAAACCCCTCCCCTTGGATGTCCCCTTCCGGCTCCCGGACAGAGACCAGCTCCTGTGGCCCACGCCTCGCACTCTGTCCGGGCTCAGCACCCGCCCGGCTGCTCACATGGGGCTCTGTGGGCATCTCAGAAAATCTGCCCTAATCTTGATTTTAAAAATACCCACCCAGCCCGGCCAGCGTGGCTCACAAACCCGGGGGTCAGGGTTCAGTTCCCGGTCAGGGCACAGGCCCGGGTTGCAGGCTCCATCCCCAGTGGGGGCGTGCAGGAGGCAGCCGATCCATGATTCTCCCTCATCCTTGATGTTTCTATCTTCTCCCTTTCCCTTCCTCTCTGAAATTCATAAATATATTAAAAAATAATACCCCATCCATCTGTACACAACAGGTAATCCGCATGGCATCTCCACGAGGCCTTTGTGCTCAAATATTTTTAGATTTATTACTTGATCAAGAGGTTACCAGTATATATGTACATATTTTATATATTCAATGTATCTGTGATAAGGCATATGACATGCATGTCACCGTTGTCATGGGTCCTCATTTCAGAAGTGGCGGCTCTGGCCTCAGTGGAATGTAAGCCGCCGTGCCCCGGCGTGGTCTGTGTGTCCCCTGCCTGTGAGCCCCAGCACTGGGTGCCGGTGCGGTCACGGCCACCGTGTGGAATCAGGAAGCCGACACCTCACACAACACGTGATGTGGCCGCGGTGCCACTGCTCACAAGGCACAAGCCTTAACGGGACCCCGGTCTCCTTTGTAAACTCAACATTTTTGTTCGTTGGCCTGTTTTCAAGCAATAGCACTCCTGCCCTCAGAAGGGAACACGTAGCTGGTGCGGGCACCCCCCAGCTCACTTGGCACGTCTCAGCCCTCCTTTCCAGCCGACCACAGGGTGAGGGCGGGCGCTTCCCTGGGTGAGGGGCGCCCTGGCCAGCGCAGCCCAGCAGAGGGGCAGCCAGACCAGCGTCCCACTCGGCCCTGCTGCTCTCCTCCCTCCCCCCGCCTCCCCCCGCCTCCGCCCGCCTCCCCTCTGGGAAATGACTGGCTTCCCTTCGCGCAGCCTACTCCAGAAACAGGAAGGTGTACAGCCCGTAACGCCACGTGGAGTTCTGAATACTGTGATTGGGTGCCTTCAAAGTTTTCTGATGAAAAAGGTAAGGTGTGCACACTTTGTAGGAATCTTGAAAAATACCCCCAAGTTTAAAGACTAAAACACACATCCCATTACCCTCCCCCGTCACCCAAAAATAACCACTGGTACTAAAATTATCTGTTTATCTTTCTTTCATCTATCTATTTTATTTTAACTACCCTGTTATCTACTTATATTTATCTTCTATTTGTGTTTCTAGATCTCTATATAAGCATAATCTTTAAAAATTCAAGTCATAATCAATATATTTTTTATTCACAAATGTATGATGAATCGTTGCCTATGTAATAAATAATTTTATTGCAACACAATATGGTTTATTTAACCAAATCCCTGTTGGCCATGTCGGCGTTTTTAATTTTTCCTCCCGTACGAACTGGCTTGGCAGTGAAGTGCCTCCTGGCCTGGAGTCCTGCTGGATAAGGGGGCTCTGATCCTCCAGGGGCAGCTTTCCTGGAGCTCTGCCCCCGGCCCAGAGCTGCGGGAAGGGTGTCTCCCCCCCCACCGCCCCCCCCTCCCCCCCGGCCGTGGGGAGCGCTGTCACTGGTGCTGAAGTTTCTCTGTGGTGTGGCTTGAAATGTGTCAGCTCAGTGACATACGTCTGATGGCCTACCCCAGCGCATTGTGTAAGGATTACAGGCTTTTTCATTTTTATTGCATTTCGGCGTGACATTGGTTACTGAAATCATATCGGTTTCAGGTGTGCAATTCTATAACATGTCATCTGTATATTGTGTGTTCATCACGCCTTCCATCACTATTTATCATTACTCTCTTCTACCTCCCCCGCCCCCCCCGCCCCCCGGCGATCACTATGCTGTTGTTTGTGTCTGTGAGTTTGTTTGTTTTTTGCTTAATTCCTTCACCTTTTTCACGCAGCTCCCGCCCCCTCCCCTGACAGCTGTCAGTCAGCTTCGTCTCGGAGTCTGTTTCTGTTTTGCTTGTGTGTGTGTGTTTTTTTTTTTTTTTAAATATATTTTATTGATTTTTTTACAGAGAGGAAGGGAGAGGATAGAGCGTTAGAAACATCGATGAGAGAGAAACATCGATCAGCTGCCTCCTGCACACTCCCCACTGGGTATGTGCCCGCAACCAAGGTACATGCCCTTGACCGGAATCGAACCTGGGACCCTTGAGTCTGCAGGCCGACGCTCTATCCACTGAGCCAAACCGGTCAGGGCAAACTTGTGTGTTTGTTTTGCTCCCAGACCCTCCACATGCCTGCGAGGCGCCTGCCGCATGCGAGGCCGTGCGGGTCGGCGGAAGCGGCAGGAAGCCTGACGCCCACTGGCTCCTGGGGCCTTCACCAGGTTCTCAAGGGGGAGTGTCGCCGACACTCGTCGCTTTAGGGGAGAGAGCTGGGACTCAGGACGGAAGGCCTGCGGCCCAGATCCCCCCTCCCGGGGGCGGGGCTGGCAGAAGAAGCAGCCCCTCCAGCCCCGCCCTCTGTTCTGCACCCGCTGGGTGAGGCTGACGGGCTGGGGGTCCTCTGGGTCTGGGGTGTGGAACCGCATCCTGAGCCCTGCCCACCGGCTGGAGGGGGCAGCTTGCCGGGCCCTGGTCGTAACGACCAAAAACATCTCCACCGTCCGCCCAGTGTCCTGTGGGGGCGAGAGCTGCCCCGTGAGAACCCTGACCCCATTCCATCGCCCGGCACTCACCACGGGGCAGGGTTTCATCTCGTAGGAAAACAGATACCACCCAATGAATTCATTTTGCTGGAAAGCGTGTCTCCCAACGTGGGTCTCACATCGATTAGCATCGTCTCCTGAAACACGTCTGGGGCAGGGAGGGCAGGTGGCGGCCACGTGGGCGGGCTCCCTGGTCCTCCCCGTCCAGCCAGGTTGCGTCTTAGCGTGGATGCTTGCATTCCAGCCTCGAGAAAGCACCTTGTCTTCTCTCATCGAGTACCGCGCCGCTCAGAATACCACGCCGCTCCAATAGGCACCTTTTATTAACATCCTGAGCATCGGTCCTGCTGTTCTTGCCTGTCTGCTGCTGGGACAGGTGCTAGCGGGACAGGTGCTGTTGGGACAGGTGCTGGCGGGACAGGTGCTGCTGGGACAGGTGCTGCTGGGACAGGTGCTGGCAGGACAGGTGCTGCTGGGACAGATGCTGCTGGGACAGGTGCTGCTGGGACAGGTGCTAGCGGGACAGGTGCTGTTGGGACAGGTGCTGGCGGGACAGGTGCTGCTGGGACAGGTGCTGCTGGGACAGGTGCTGGTGGGACAGGTGCTGCTGGGACAGATGCTGCTGGGACAGGTGCTGCTGGGATAGGTGCTGCTGGGATAGGTGCTGGCGGGACAGGTGCTGCTGGGACAGGTGCTGGTGGGACAGGTGCTGGTGGGACAGGTGCTGCTGGGACAGGTGCTGCTGGGATAGGTGCTGGCGGGACAGGTGCTGGCGGGACAGGTGCTGCTGGGACAGGTGCTGGCGGGACAGGTGCTGCTGGGACAGGTGCTGGCGGGACAGGTGCTGCTGGTGCAGGTGCTGGCAGGACAGGTGCACATGCCCTGGGCTCCAGCCCTTGCCGGGGGCCAGAGCGCAGAGGCCACCAGTGAAGGCCCTTCTCCGGACGTCCCCACCACAGGTCTGAACAGGAAATGGTCAGCATCCCCAGGAGGCACAGGCCCATGGGCGCCTGGTGTGCCGTCCTTCCTCCTCCTCCTGCTGGGAAAACACACCTGTGCCTCCTGGGGTGCTGGTCATTTCCTGGGAGGGGCTCACGCAGGGACAGCTGTGTTTATTCCACCACGGCCCTCCCTCCGAGGCAGCACCTTCCCTTCCTTGTCTCCAACAAAGAAACCGTCTCCGGACCTGGAGACCGGCTGACCCGAACCCCGAACCCTCTCGTCTCCCCGACACCGCACTGAGTCCTGCCCTTCAGCCGTGAGCCAGGAGCCCCCGGGTCCTGGCCAGGCGCAGAGGGCTGCTTTTCCCTGCCCGACCGGAGCAGGAGGCCGGGAGCTCTCCCTCGTCCCTGCGGAAGGGAAGGCCGTGTTCCGGGGCCTGATCGTCCGCCGCTGCTCCACAGAGAAGTCGGCCGCACGAGGGGAAGTTGAGAGACAGCAGTGCCCACCCTCGGCGGCTGCTGTCAAAACCGCGTCCAGGCCCTGGATTTACAGCCGGAGACGGACCGAGAGGCAGCTGCTCCTGTTACTTCGAAGAACGTCAGCCTCCCGACCAAAATAGTCTCTGAACTTTGGAAACTCTCTTTCTAATGGTCTCCGGGGAGGGGCCATCCCCTAGGACCCGAGACGACATTTTAGTCTCGGCGTCACCGAGCCTCCCCTCGCTCCCGGGCCACCGTCCCTCCGCTGCCTGTTGGGCTCTGTGGTTTACACGGCGGAGGGTCTGGGGGGGCCGGGCGGGCGGGCGGGGGGGGGAGGGGCAGAAGGAGACGCAGTTGAAGGCTCCATTAAAAAAAAAAAAAAAGACCTCAACATATTTCTAAGTCTAAAAATTGCCCCATGGAGTCAAGAAATAATTTAAAACATGCTCATCAAATTTTTAAAAAATGAGATGGCTTGTTTTAAGCTTAATAAAAATGCCTATTAAAATAGACCTGCAGATGCCTGGCCCATATGCACAGTGCAGAGCTGCGTTCCTGTGCGAATACATTAAGCTCCAAGCGCTCAGTGCCATCTGTCCAGACTCGTGCCTGCGTTCGAGGCAGGGCTGGTGCAGGAAGGAGACGAGCCACCGGCAACCGAGGGCAGACTCCCATCTCCACCCGGAGCCGTGGTGTCACACGCATTCTCCCCCGTCCCATCCCCATGCGCGGCCACCCACGGGACCCGCTGGCTCCCCCCCGGACGGTTTCAGACGCGCCCCGGTTAGTCCGGCTTAGTCCGGGTCACCCACGGCTCCTGTCTGCATCTCCCACGGCCTTTCAGCCCGTCCCCCGCCCCCCGCCCCCCGGATTCTCTCCTCCCCGCCGCCCCAGAGCCAGGACAGCAGAGCTGGGGCCCCGGGCCGCTGAGACCCGTGTCCTCCAGCCCTTCGGGTGCCTGGAGGCTGGATCCCGGCCTCGCTCCCTTCCGGCTTCTTTCCTTCCTTTGGCCAGAATGGGCTTCTTTTGCTGTTGGCCGAAACGCCCCGCTGGACCCAGGGGCCCTGAGAACGCAGCGAGGAGATGGATGTCACACACCTGCTTCTACCTCAGTGGCTTCCCCGGTGCTGAGAATCAGACCGAGGATTTGGGGAGCTGAGCCTGGCGGGGCGCCCAGCCCTGCAGGGCGGGGAGGGGAAGAGCCATGAGTGCCTCCCTCCCTCCCGGCCACTGTGCAGAGCGGAGGGTGGGCCCCTCCTGGCTCCATGGACTTGGCTGTGCAGCCCCAGGAGCTGAGTCCGCAAGCTGGAGCCGGTGGTGGCCAGTCCCGGGCGGGCGGAGGCCTGAGAACCTGGGGCCCACGTGCGAGTCCTGGTCTGAGTCCCAAAGCCCCAGCGAGAAGCCGGGCCCGGGGCAGGAGGAGATGGCGCCCGTTCAGCACAAGGAGAACCCTCCGCCCCTCCTCTCGGTCCTGCCGGCCAGCTGGGTGCTGCCCGCCTCGGAGAGCCTGGGCTTCCTTCTCAGTCCCTGCCTCGGACCCATCGCCCCGGAGGCCTCCCCGCAGCACAGGATCGGTGCCACCAGCTCTCCGGGCGCCCCAGCCCGGCCGGATGACACACAGAACGAACCATCGCGCACGCTCTGCTCTCCTCCGCGCCCTGGGAAACCTGGCTTCTCCTCCCGCTCCTTATTCCCGGGGGCAGCAAGCACGAGGCTGTGCCCCGCGGTGTCTCGGAGGCTGGAAGAGAGTCCCCATTGGTTTCCAGCAAACGGGGTCGGGGCCCCACGTCCAGAGGCCTCGGAAGTTCCCCGAATGCCGAACTACGTGTTTGGCTTGTGCAGCATCTTTGAGGAGGCTGTGTGAATCCTTTTAATCACACGGAAAATTACGTCGGTGACAGTGATGATGGAGAAACTGTTCAACAGGGCACCGTGTGGGGGTCTGCGGTGGGCGCGGCGGAGATGGCGGCAGCGTCCTCCCTGAGAAAGGGCAGCGGGAGGCGCTCCCACACTCAGACCCGCGCTCCCCTCTCCCGGAGACACTGTTCGCAGGAAAAACGAAGGAAGGCTTCCCAGGAACTGGGAACAGAGTGGGCCACGTCGCACTCCTGCCGCCTCTGCCAAATAATCTGTAAATTATAGCCCGTCGCCTTTTTCTCATTAATTGCACATATTCTTTTTCGTTTGGCTGCAAATCCCATCACTTTGGCCAAAAATGTGTACTTCTCAGCAGCACAAAGTAAGCGCTTTGAAAGGACACGCCGTTCGGAGAGAGGAGGTAATTAGACCAAGAAAACCACGTGCCAGAGGAGAGTGAAGTCCCCGAGACGGGAGCGCACGGTGGACGCAGGAGTCACCGCGGCCACGGCGAAGCAGGGCAGGCCTCCTCCTCACTCGTCCCACGCTGCTCCCTCCCCGTCTCTCTGGGCCGGCGCCACAGGAGGAGTTGCCCTGGAGACAGCAGCATCCGCTCCTCCCCCCCCCCCCCCCCCCCCCGCAGCCCAGGGTCCCCCAGCCCAGGCCTTGCCATCCTGAGTGCCCTGCGTGCGTGTGTGTGTCCGCCCACCCCGTGCCAGGCGGGCCACGCTGCCCTCACCGCTCGCTTATACTGTGGATGAGCCGTTCCTGGGCCCCTTCCCCCCAGAAAACAAAACTGAGCTAGACACCCTGGCGGATTTTCCCAAGAATTCACTGAGCCATCTGACCGTCGGTCCTGCGGCCGAGACGTCGGACGGCCGGGCTGGGAGGGCTTGGCGCCTGAGTCCCGTGGCCTCCCTTCCTTCCTCCAGAGCCTCCCGAGAGAGTGTGGGTGACGAGGGAGCGCTCAGCACTTTCTTCCCAGGAACCCAGGCTCTGTGTCCATAGGTTCCCAGTCGGCCAGTTAAACTCTTGCTCTCGGGCCCGATGAGGGTCCACTCTCTCCATCGATTTGGCTGCCGTTGGCCATCATGCAAGCTCCGCGTGGAAAGGCTCTTGTCCCGTGTGTGAATGACACCTTCGCTGTGAACACGGGAGTGATGTTTCATACGTACTCCCTTCTGAGTCACAAACCCGGAGCTGCCCCTGCGGCCTCTTTCCTGAACGGACTCGTGGCCAAGTTCCCCTGAGGGCTGGGGCCATCGTGGTGGCTGTGTCTCCGCCCCCTAAGTCTGGGCACCTGTCACACTAGTCACGTTGAAAAGAATCAGATTCAGCCCGGCTGGCTCCGTGGTGGAGCATCGACTTAGGAACCAGGCGGTCACAGTTCAGTTCCCGGTCAGGGCACACACAGGCCCGGGTTGTGGGCTCCATCCCCAGGGTGGGGCGTGCAGGAGGCAGCCGATCCATGATTCCCTCTCATCATGGATGTTTCTCTCTCCCTCTCTCCCTCTCCCTTCCTCTCTGACATCAGTAAAAATATAGGAAGAGAATAAGATGCACTGGGCTAACGTGAAGGCATACCCTCCCCCGGGTCCCGCCCATCCAGAGCGGCGCGCCGTGGTTTAAAGTGGGGGAGCCATCCGAGTTGCTGAGCTCACTCGGCGGGGCGTGTCTGCAGTCGTCGCTGCCCGTGCTTATCACAGGATCACATGGCTTCTAATGGAGCTCATGTGTCACCTCTAGACGGTCAGCGTCCGCTGGGAAGGGCTGTGGGATGGGTGAGCGGACTCCCCGCGCGGCTCACGTTTCCCGGGCGCCCAGGAGATCCCGGCCCGTCCCAATCGCCAGGAGGCGGGAGGAGTCACATTTACGGGGGACTCCGCGCTCCTGTTGGGAGGAGCAGAGGGCGGTGGGGCGGTGGGACGCTGGGTCGCTGGGTGGCGTTTTCGGATGCGTTGGGCCTGCAGTGCTCAGTAAGGGGAATGCTGCAGACAAGGTGCGTGCACCCCCCCCCCCCACCCGCGCCCAGGCTGCAGGCCCGGCGTGCTTGGGGTCCGCGGGGTCCCTCTCGGGGTCCTCCGCTGGGTTTGCTTCTTTTGGGCATCGGCTTCTTTGACGGCGCTGCGGGCTTTCCTTCCCTGAGACCTTCTCCTGTCACCTGTCACGTCCGCGCGGGCTCGCTAGGAAAAGGGAGCGGCTGTAAATGCCCGGGAGTGAAAGGGCGTAGCGTGGGTTCGGCTCACCTGGCCACTGGGAGACGGGGTGGGGGGGGGGGAGCTCCAGCAGAAGGGTCAGAACAGACCCGCAGACCTCGGCCTGACATCGAGGCGGGGTTCCCGGAGGCTCACAAACACAAGCGAACAAGCGCCCTCCCTCTCGGAGTGCCCGAGGAAGCTTTTCCCAGCTGCCTGGGTCCGCAGCAGCCCCTGCGGGGACGCCTCCGTGAGTCCCGCCTCCACCCCAGACGCGGTGCCGGTGCCTCCGAAGAGCCGGAATTCCTCTTCCGGCTCCACATCCACATGGCTTGCTCTTGTTGGCAAGTTCTGTCCTGGATCACACAGGAAAGGCGAGCGGGGGGCATCATTGCTCCCAGCTTCTCTTCCCAGGGCCCATGGGCCGAAACGGATCGTCTGTCACACACGGGCTGTTCCCGATTCCTGGGACACTGTTCCCCTCCTCCTGCCCTCAGGTCTCCCCCTGAGGCTCACAGCTGTAGGGCAGCCTTCCTCAGTGCCTCAGTCTGAAGCCTGTCCCTTTTCCCCCTGAATGTATTGTTACTGATTTCAGAGAGAAAGGAGAGGGAGAGAGATGGAAACATCCATGATGAGAGAGAATCATGGGTCGGCTGCCTCCTGCACGCCCCACACTGGGGATGAGCCCACCACCTGGGCACGTGCCCTGAGCGGGAATCGAACCCTGACCTGGTTCGTAGGTTGATGCTCAATCACTTGCCATGCCAGCCGGGCTAAAGCCTCTCCTTGACTAATTTCTCATGGCGCTCCACTTGCTTCCCCATGGAACTCAGCACCAGTGTAGGATGCAGTGGCTGCTCTCATCCACACCGCCTGTCTCCGCGTTAGGCGTAAGCTCCCATGAGGCCAGGCACCAGGCCTGCCGTTTGCTACTGATGTCTGCATTCTGGCACCGAACTTACCCACCGGCGTATGCTAATGCGATTTCTGGATTTAAATTTTTCTGACCTCTTCTGAGGCTCCTTTTTTTTTTCTTTTTAATCATTTACAAGGTATCTATGCCCATCTAAAAATCAAAGAACCCTGGCTGACACGGCTCAGTGGTGGAGCATCGGCCTGTGAACCAGGAGGTCAGGGTTCAATTCCCAGACAGGGCTCATGCCCGGGTTGTGGGCTCCATCCCCAGTGGGAGGCATGCAGGAGGCAGCCGATCAGTGATTCTCTCCCATCATTCATGTTTCTATCTCTCCCTCTCCCTTCCTTTCTGAAATCAATAAAACCATATTTTAAAAATCCTATATAATAAAAGTGTAACATGCTAGTGTCTGACCATTTGACCAGTTGCTATGATGCACACTGACGACCAGGGGGCAGGTGCCCCAACTGGTAGGTTAGCTTGCTGATGGGGTCCGGGCAATCGGGACTGGGTGAGAGGGCCGGACATGCCCTGGAGCCCTCCCTCGATCCCTCCCCGGCCCACCGGCCCTGATCGGCCCCGATCGCCGGCCAGGCTGAGGGACCCCACCCGTGCACAAATTTGTGCACCAGGCCTCTGTAAATAAATAAAAGAAGCTAAGCAGCCCTAACCAGTTTGGCTCCATGGATGTGGACTGAGGGTCCTGGATTTGATTCCGGTCAAGGGCACATGCCCAGATTGTGGGTTTGATCCCCAGTGCAGGGCATGCAGGAGGCAACCAATCAATGATTCTCTCTCATCATTGATGTTTCTCTCTCTCTCTTCCTCACTGAATTATACACACACACACACACACACACACACACACACATACACACTGAGTGGCCAGATTATTATGATCTCTGAACACGTAATAATCTGGCCACTCAGTGTGTGTGTGTGTGTGTGTGTGTGTGTGTGTGTGTGTGTGTGTGTATTAGAGGCCTGGTGCATGAATTTGTGCATGGGTGGGGTCCGGCCAGCCTGGCCAGGGGGAGGGGACGTGGGCAGTTGGCCCGCCTGCCTGCTGGTTGAACTCCTGGTGGAGGAGACAATTTGCATATTAGCCTTTTATTATATAGGATATACACGGAGTGGCCAGATTATTATGCATTCAGAGATCATCATCATCTGGCCACTCCGTGTATATACTAGAGGCCCGACGCACGAAATTCATGCAAGGGGCTCGGCCCTCACAGCCTCTCGCAGCCTCCGCCGTCCCTCGCAGTCCCTGCTTTGTCTGGAAGGTCATTGGCTGTCCGGTCTAATCAGCATATTACGCTTTTGTTATTATAGGTTAAAAAAGAAAAGAAGCTAAGCAGAACTACCGAGCTGCAGTTATTTACAGGGCCGGCTCCTGGACCCTGTGGGAGGGGCCTGCAGGCGGTCAGTGAAGGGCTCCGTGGCCTCTGACTGACTGATTCTTGAACACGTTGGTCCCAACGTAACTCAGACCTCATCCCGCGAAAGCCTTGTACTCGTGTCCTCCTTCCGTTTGATGGGGCCTCCATGCCTCATTGAAAAATGCGGTTCTTTTTATTTCGGTTAGGCCGTGGTCCGGACGGGAAGGGCTTCTACTGGCTTCCAAAGCTGGGAACAGGAGGGATGGGCTGAGAAATTTGGAATTGGTCTGTGTAGCCAGGGTTTCTGACCAACACAGATACCATTGCCTGGGGGAAAAAGAAAAAAATAAAGCTTATAGGAAGCTTTCCCTGGCGCCAGCCTGCTGGGTCTTAATGCCCGGATGCCACTCCTTCAAGCCTAGTTTCAGTCACGGTTAGCCAGTTCTTGATTTGGGGGGGAAATAAAAGTGTCCCACTCTTTTCTTTGGTTCGGGTAATCCTGCAATCCCATAACTTTATCTTTGTTTCCCCGGCGAGATGAGGGAAATTTTAAAAAACTCTCTTCCGTCGGAATGTAGTGTCCCGGCATCTGCCCACCAGGTTGGATCCTATCTAGTTAAGAAGGGGTTTTAATTAAAGAACATAAAACTTAAATGGTTTGGAAAATGTCAACATGGTTTCCTATTTTGAGCCCAACACAGATGATAGAACAAGAGGGTATAAATGAAAATGAAAGAAAAACAAATTCAGAACAGATGTCAGGAAGCGTTGCTTTTTTCATTTTTTTTTTTCCCACGCAGAGAATCATAAATGTGTGGAATAGCTTACCAGGCAAGATAGTTAAGGCAAACGAGGGAGGCCATTAAGTAAACAATTAGGTTGCGAATAGATTGCAAACACAGCCGCCGTGCTGAGCCAGGTGGCCCAGCTGTCCCGGGTTCGGATGTTCTGGGAGCGGATGAAATCTGTGGGCATCCCGCAGGCCTTCACTGTCTAGCGCAGGGGTGGGCAAACTTTTTGACTCGAGGGCCACAATGGGTTCTTAACCTGGACCGGAGGGCCGGAACAAAAGCATGGATGGAGTGTTTGTGTGAACTAATATAAATTCAAAGTAAAGGAGCGGAGGGGAGAGCAAGAGAACTGGATAGAACAGCCGGATCCGGCCCGCGGGCCGTAGTTTGCCCACGGCTGGTCCAGCGCGTGCCGGGGAGCTGCGGACAGTCCAAGGCCCGTATTCCCACGCTCCCCATGTGAGCTTGCTGAGGGTCATCGTGGAGAGTTTCGTGGTGGAATTCTTCCAAACATGTGTGCTCCGGAAGAAACATGTGTGTGGAAACGTTAAGTCCCAGGAAGAAGAGGCGTGGCGGCCGACGAGCGGGCTGAAAGGCTGGGGAGGTGTGGACACCGAGCTGCACCCGCTGCCCGCATCAAACAAACAGGTTCATCGTAACATTTCAGCTCGTTCCACCCGGGACCGTCCGCGTGGCAGTAAGTAATAGATTGACGAAACGTCCCCTGGGGCCGATGCCTTATAACTGGATGCCACCCGCCTGCCTACCCAGGGCGTGTGCTGATTCCATGCTTTTGTCCTGGTCCTGCATGGCCTTCGTCAGGAGGGCCTCGCTGTGCCGTGTTCCGGGAATGACAGCAATCAGCAGGCAGACTGTTTCCCATCATGGTGACTGGGGCTGGGGTTGGGTGCAGGGCAATACCAGCTGACAGCTCTGCCTCCACACGCAGAGCCCTGGGCAATCTCCAGTTACCCTGCAGGCTGAGCGGCAACCGAGAGAAGGGGCTGAGGAGAATTAAGGTACTTGTGTTTAATATCCAAGAAAGGAAAAACTGTTCACTGGCCCAAGTCCCAAGTTCTGAGCAAGGAGACTGTGTCTGACATAACCTCGCATCACTGCCCAGGCCCCGCAGACCTCTGACTGCCTCGCTCCCGTGGTAGGGGAGGCATCTGAAAATCAGCCAGCCAATGACAGCCCGAGCTTTGGAAATTCAGCCAATCACGGACAGCCTTACAGCTGCAGACAGCAGCCCATCGGCAAACGTGTCACTCCAGGGACCTTGCTGCTGAAAGTCAGTCTTACCCCAGGGACCACAGGGGCCCTTTGAAAGTTACTGATGTCTGAGCACTTCCCCCTTTCCAAGTCCAAGTCCACCAGGCCTTGCAGGCAGGGCTCCCCGGACCTCCCGGAGACCAGCTCAGACTTCGTCTGGGGAGACTTCCTTGTGAACACCTTGTGATGTTACCTTCTAGAACAGCCGTGGGCAAACTACGGCCCACGGGCCGGATCCGGCCTGCAGAGCCAAAGAGCGGAGGGTTCTCTTGCTCTCCCCTCCGCTCCTTTACTTTGAATTTATATTCGTTCACACAAACACTCCATCCATGCTTTTGTTCCGGCCCTCCGGTCCAGGTTAAGAACCCATTGTGGCCCTCGAGTCAAAAAGCTTGCCCACCCCTGTTCTAGAAGTTAATGTCCTGTTGGTCATTTAACCCCTGATTGCAGTTACTTATCCGTTCACACTTGCGAGTGGCAACACACTGATATGTTCAAACTCAATTTTTCAATTCCTGTGGGGGTTACATATCCTGTCTTTGATCGAGGCATTATTTTCAGAGCAGTTTTCAATTCACGGTAAAATCTAGGCTAAGATACAGAGATTCCCCACGTTCCCCCTGCCTTCACATGGAGAGCCACCCCAGTTGTCAACATCCCACACCAGAGGGCACATTTGTGATACATGAGAAACCTGTGCTGACATGTCACGATTACCCAGAGTCCGTAGGCTTTGCAGTGTTGTGTACGGGAGGGCTGGACAAATGTATAATGACCTGTGTCCGTCACTGGGGTCTCATACGGAGTATTTTCACGGCCCTGAGCCTTATCTGTGTTTCGCCTGTTCATCCCTCCCCGCGCCTCAGTCCCCAGCCGCCACCGATCTCTTTCCTGTCTCCACATGTTGCGTTTGCAGAGTTCCTCCAGTTGGAACCATAGACTCTGTGGCCGTCTCAGACTGAAATCTCTCACTCCGTTCCGTGCATTTAAGCTTCCTCCGTGCGTTTATTTTCACGGCCTGATAACCCATTTCTTGAAAACGGAAGGATATTTTATTTTCTGGATGGCCCACATTTTCCTCCCCCATTACCCCCGGAAGGACGTCTCGGTTGCTTCCAAGTTTTGGCGATGGCAGGAAAGCTGCTATACACGTCGATGTGAAGGTTTTTCTGTGGACCTAAGTTTCCAGCTCCTGCGGGGAGATGCCGGAGTCCGGCTGCTGGACCCTACGGCCAGAGTCTCCAGCTCTGTAGCACATCACCAGCCTGTCTTCCAAGGGGCTGTCTCGGTTTTCGTCCCCATGAAAATGAATGAGTTCGCGTTGTCCCGCATCCTCCCGGCCTTCGGTGCCAGGGGGACCGACGTGGCCCGTTTTCATAGGTGGGCAGTGCTGTCTGTCTCCCTGCGGTGTGATTTGCATTTCCGGAGGAGATGTGATGTGGAACATGCTTTCGTACACTTACTTGCCATCTGTGTATCATCTTCGTTGAGGTGTCTGTTGAGGTCGTTGAGACATTTTTGAATGAGGTGTTTGTTTTTCTTTCTTGCTGAGTTTGAAGGCTTTTCTTGTATGTGTTGGAGAACAGTCTTTAATCACCGGCGTCTTTTGCAGATACTCTCGCCCAGTTGGTGGCTTATCTTCTCTTCCTCCTGATATTGCCTCTCACAGGGAAGAAGCTTTAATTGTAGTGAAGCCCAGCCCTAGCCGGTGTGGCTCAGTGGATAGAGCGTCGGCCTGTGGACTGGAGGGTCCCGGGTTCGATTCCGGTCAAGGGCATGTACCTTGGTTGCGGGCACATCCCCAGTGGGGAGTGTGCAGGAGGCAGCTGATCAATGTTTCTCTCTCATCGATGTTTCTAAGTCTCTATCCCTCTCCCTTCCTCTCTATGAAAAATCAATAAAATGTATTTAAAAAAAAATAATTGTAGTGAAGCCCAAATCATGAGTCACTTCTCTCACGGCTCAGACCTTCCGGTCGTGTGTCTAAAAGGCTATCACCAGGCCCAAGGTCATCGAGGTGCCCTCCCGTTCTCTTATGGGAGTTTGATGGTTTTGCGTTTTACACTGGGATCTGTGATCCACTTGGAGTTAATATTTGTGAAGGTTGTAAGGTCTGTGTCTACATTCTTTTCTTTTTAATATATTGTTATTGATTTCAGAGAGGAAGGGAGAGGGAGAGAGAGAAACATCAATGATGAGAGAGAATCATCGATGGGCTGCCTCCTGCACGCTCCCTCCTGGGGGTCGAGCCCGCAACCTGGGCATGTGCCCTTGATCGGAATTGAACCCGGGACCCTTCAGTCCACAGGCCAATACTGTATCCACTGAGCCAAACCGGCTAGGGCTGTGTCTACATTCTGTGTGTGTGTGTGTGTGTGTGTGTGTGTGTGTGTGTGTGTGAATGTCCGGTTCCGTCACCATTAGCTGGAAAGACTATCTTTCTTTACTCCATTGTCTTGCCCCGGCTCCTTTGTCGAAGATCAGTTGACTCTGTTTATGTGGACCCATTTCTGGGCTCTCTCTTCTGTTTCGATGATTTATTTGTTTACTCCTTCACCAAAAAATTTGTCTTATTGTGGCTGTATTATACGTCTTGAAGTCAAGTAGATTCCAATGTTATTCTTCTCCTTCAGCACTGTGCTGGCCATTACAGGTCTTTTGACATTGGATGTAAACTTCAAAATACGTTTGTTGGTAGTCACGAGATAACTTACGGGAATTCTGATTGGGTTCACATTGAATCTATAGATCAAACTGGGAAGAACTGACATCTTGATAATCTTGAGTCTCTTCCCATCCATGATCATGAACTCTCTCTGCATTTGTTCAGATCTTTGATTTTTGTTCATCATCATTTTCCTCATACAGATCTTGTCCATATCTTGTTAAATTTATGCCTAAGTATTCTGCTGGGGGGGTGTTTATGTAAATGGTATTATGTTTTAATTTAAAATTCCACTTACTAATTGCTGGTACAGAGTAAAGTGGTCAACTTTTATATGTTAACCTGGTATCCTGCCACTTTGCCATAATTGTTCATTGGTCCAGGAGTTTTTGTTGATTTTTAAATTTTCTACATCGATGATCATGTCATCTGTGACCAAAGATGATTTATTTCTTCCTTTCTAACCTGCGGACGTAGTACTTCCGTTCCCCGTGTTTTCGTGCTGAAAGACTGCAGGTCGGTGCTGAAGGCAGTAGTGAGGGGCAGCCTTGCCTCGTCTGCAGTGTCAGCGGGCGACCGTTTCTCAGCATTAAGTGCGACGGTAGCTGTAGGGTTTTTCTAAATATTCTTTATCAAGTTCAGGAAACCCCCCTGTATTGCTAGTTCACCCAGAGTTTTTATAAGGATTAATGTTGAATTTTAAACCCTTATCAGATGCCTTTTCTGCATGCATTGATACGATCACATGATTTTTCTTTAGTTTGTTGATGTAATGGATTGCATTGATTTTTGAATGCGGAACCAGTGAGACTTGTATAACTGAAAGAAATCCTACTTGGTTTGTGGTGTGAAATTCTTTCCCTACACTGTTGGGCTTAATTTGTTAATGTTTTGTTGAGGATTTTTGCACCTATGTTCATGGAAATATTGGCCTGTAGCTTGCTTTTCTTAATTATAAGTCCTTGTCTGGTTTGAATATTAGGGTAAAGCTGGCCCCATAGAATGAGTTATTCTGTGGAAGTCTATTATCCATTTTTTATTTGTGGATAATTGAACTCCACAATGTCAAAAGGCCAATATTTCCATATTGGCCTTTTGACATTGTCAATTTCACCATATATTTTATGACCAGTAGACATTGTCATTCCAATTAGTATTACGGAGATTACCATACCTGAGTGGCTCACCTTTTTATAGAAAACTATAAAAAGGTGAGCCACTCAGGCATCCAATTCAGACAGATTTTCCCTTTCGTGCAATACGTTTCTCACGCAAAAGCTACCCGTAGAGTAAAAGCCTTCCTCGCCCGACTTCGGAAAGGACAGCACAGGCTCCAGACACGTGTGTAGGGTTGAATAGGTGAATACATTTGATTAAAAAAAATTGGGGTCAGTGAATATCAACCTTTCACCTTCAATGACTGTTTGAACGCACTTCTACCGGGAAAAGTTGATCGAGAGATTCACGCCGACTGTGAAGAATGAAAACGAAGCCCTAGCTGGCTTGGCTCAGCGGATAGAGCGTCGGCCTGCAGCCTGAAGAGTTGCGGGTTTGATTCCGGTCAAGGGCACATGCCTGAGTGTGCAAGAGGCAACCGATCAATGGTTCTCTCTCATCATTGATGTTTCCATCTCTCTCGCCCTCTCCCTTCCTCTCTGAAATCAATAAAAATATATTATAAAAAAAAAAAAAGAATGAAAACGACGACAGCTGTGCCAGGAAAGACGCTGTTATGCGCTTGAGCTCATGAAACTTGAAGAACAGCCCTCCACGTGTCCACATATGTTCGTATCCTGGTTCGGAATGCTGACGGTGAGTGTGCTGTGATTCTCAATGAACAAAAAGTGAAATAAGTTGGGTGTGATCACTGTGGGAGCCAGGTTTTAATGTAAAGGCCAGAGACTCGCTGAAAAGAACTGTATATGCACATTCTTCGGAGCCAGTCCGTGAGGTAGAGGAGGCGGACGCTTGCCCAGATGGGAGGGATGAGGGGAGGGAGACTTGACCACCGGGCGCAGGGGAGGTGGGACCGTTGCTGACGGAGGGGTGCTGTCGGGAACCCTAAGTCCATCATGTTGATGGCTCTGTTTGGAATGTTTGTCTAAGCAGCCTAATGAGGAGAGAGAAGGCGAGCTGCAGAAATGTAGACGGCAGATCAGATGTCTGCTGCTGTGATTTTGACCTTGGTGATGGCAGGTACTGAGTCCCAAGGGGTCAGCGTCCCAGGAGAAGAGCAGGGACGTCAGAACCTCTACTAAGCCCAACCATGGAGGCTTCCGCACCGAGCGGACGACAGCGATGCCCTCCCTGCGCAGCCCTGAGCGTAACAATATTCGTCTCTATACCCAGACCAACGCCAGCATTGGCGTGGGGGGCGTGGAGGGCTCCTTGGCGCAGGGCAGTGGCCGGCAGACTGCGGCTCTGTTGACTAACGAGTTTGCCGACCACTGGCGTAGGGCGTTGCATGCCGGGCACGGGCTCAGCAGCACTCTGGTCAGGATGTGGAATGACAGGCTCTGCAGGAAGATGAGACACGAAGAAGGAAGCTGTCCAAGACAGAGCCTGCCCTCGGTGCTGAGGGCAGTGAGCTCACCTGGGGTCTCTGTGAGCCTGGCGGCCAGGGCCAGTCGGAGGGAAAGGCCACCCCGGGAGGGTAACGGCCCACCCTGCACCGCCCTGGCCCGTGTCCAGGCTTTTCTCCCGGTTGGTCGGTTCACGCTGAGAGTTGGTTTTTGGGGAGGTTTTCAACGTTGGTTCTCACGCTGCCATTCTCCCGGCGCCGCCTGCCAGGCGGTCCCTTCAGCTGCCACAATCTGCTCCTCTCTGTTTATAAAGGAAACGATCCCAAACCACCCTCTCTCCTCCCCTCGCTCTCTTGCACCAATTTACACTGAGTGGCCAGATTTTGATGATCTCTGAACGCATAATAATCTGGCCACTCAGTGTGTGTGTGTGTGTGTGTGTGTGTGTGTGTGTGTGTGTATTAGAGGCCCGGTGCATGAATTCGTGCATGGGTGGGGTCCAGCCAGCCTGGCCAGGGGGAGGGGACATGGGCGGTTGGCCGGCCTGCCTGCTGGTTGAACTCCTGGTCGAGGGAATAATTTGCATATTAGCCTTTTGTTATATGGGATAGACACTGAGTGGCCAGATTATTATATGTTCAGAGATCATAATAATTGGGCCACTCAGTGTGTGTGTGTGTGTGTGTGTGTGTGTGTATTAGAGGCCCGATGCATGAATTCGTGCATGGGTGGGGTCCAGCCAGCCTGGCCAGGGGGAGGGGACATGGGCGGTTGGCCCGCCTGCCTGCTGGTTGAACTCCTGGTTGAGGGGACAATTTGCATATTAGCCTTTTGTTATGTAGGATAGACGCTGAGTGGCCAGATGATTACGCGTTCAGAGGTCATCATCATCTGGCCACTCCGTGCGTTTCACAACGGCAAAAGGCGTAAAAATTCAGGGCTCTTTTATCCTAAAAAATCCGGGCATTTCCCGAAACCCGTCTGCAGGTGCCACACTCCAGGTGTTCATTCATGGATTTCTCCGTCCCTCGGTATGCGTTTGCCTTGCACATACTGCTCGCCGATGTATGTAAGCGTGCAGTGGATCGCATTAAATGGATGCACATTGCTGTGCAATCACCACCATCCGTGTCCAGACTTTCTCATCTTCCCAACTAAACCTCGTCCCCCTACACATAGCCTCCGTGTTCTCCCCCACCGCCAGCACCGCCTCCTGCCTTCTGTCTGGGAGTCTGACCGCTCCACGTCCCTCTCACGGGTGGAGCACACAGTACTGACCTTCTGTGTCAGGCGTATTTCATCCAGCAAAATGTCTCCAGGCTCATGCGGGTGGTAGCGTGCACGGAATGGCGTTCGCTTTCCAGCAGACGGGATGCCACTGCGTGGAGGGGCCGCCTGTGTTCATCCTCCGCTGCTGAGGGGCATGCGGGGGCTCTCAGTGTGAACACGCTTCTGTGGCCGTGGAGGTACAGACACCCGTCCCGGCCCCTGATTTCAGGGCTGCTGGGTGCGGGCCCGGAGGAGGAGTTGCTGGGTCACGTGCTGATTCTTGCTGCCGTTTTGGGAAACCACCAGACGACTTTCAGTGGCAAAACCAGCTTACGTTTTACCAGCAAAGGTCCGTGTTTTGTTCTATTGATTGGAAAGACATTTGCTCTCTCAGGGCTTGGAAGTTTTGGGTTACCCCTCATCTAGTTTCCCCATAGATCCAGCCGTAGCTGCTAAGCCACAGATCCATGGATTGTGGGTCCGTGGCTGCGTGAACCGTGGCTGGTGTGGCTGGTGTGGCTCCGTGGCTGTGTGGATCTGTGGCTGTGTGCACCCATGGCTGTGTGGATCCATGGCTGCATGGATCCGTGGCTGTGTGGGTCTGTGGCTGCATGGATCCGTGGCTGCATGGATCCGTGGCTGTGTGGATCCATGGCTGTGTGTATCCGTGGCTGTGTGGATCCGTGGCTGTGTGTATCCGTGGCTGTGTGGATCCGTGGCTGTGTGGATCCATGGTTGCGTGGATCCGTGGCTGCTGAAGAGCATGAGGGCTACTCTGCAGTAGGAGTTCTGTGACAGGACAGAAAACACTCTACTCGCAGGGTGCTTACAATTTTCCACAAATGTTACTTCCTTTGATCTTCACAATGCTGTGACACAGGCATCATTGCTATGATTCCCCTCTAAGCTGTCCGAGGCTGACGGGCTCGTGTAACCTGCAGTGTGTGTGGAAGGCATGTGAAGTTGCAGGGGGCTACCTGGCTCAGCCCCTCTGACCCCCTGGCCCACGTCTGCCCGGCCTCATCACCTCTACTTGATCTCCGATGCAGGCAGCTACAGTCAGTCATTAGACATTTAGCATCTTCGTGAAAGAATTGTCCCCCCCTCCAAAGGAAAAGCCAGCGTCTCGTGCAGGGATGCACATGCAGAGGCCGCGAGGCGGCTCAGACCCGGGGTTCTTCGCCGGAAGACAGAATGAGTCCGTCCAAGAGAGAGAGGGATCCGCGACGGCTCAGCTCTGAGAACGACGCGCTCACCGCCTCCCGCGGAAGCAAGAAGAGACGCTTGTGAGACGGGTGTGTGGGTCCAGCAGTGACGGCCTTGCTCATCGAGGGAGCGGAGCCTTCGTGCAAAGTGAAAGGGGGTTACCGTGCGGAGTGAGGGCGAGCACAGGAGACACCCGGCTGAGCTGCGATGGGAGCGGCCCGGCAGGCAGCCAGCTCGGGGCGGCGTTTCCGCGGAGAGCAGGTGGGCAGAGCCGGCGTCCCCCCTGCCCCCCCTGCCCCCCCTGACCCCCCCCCCCTGCCCGCGGGGAGCGGTGCTGACTGGAAGCCTGAGAAACATGCTCTCTCGGGCGACAGGAGGAACGTGGGAGCGATGGAACCTTCTGGTTGAGGTCAGCTTTCGCCCAGCAGGTCCTGGAGGGGCAGCGGCGGACCGGCCCGCCCTCGGCACCGGGCAGAGCCCTCACTGGGAGTGGCAGGTCTTCGCGCCCGCGGGGTCCGTGGGAAAGCGGTCCCGGGGCTGCGGCGGCAAACGCTGCCTCTGGACCTGGGGAAGGTGCGAACGTGCCGGGTTAGCCGAGCTTGCTCTGCCGTTGCCTCAAACCAAGGCGTGGAGAAGCGAGGAGGAGAACTCGGCCCTGGCTGGTATGGCTCAGGGGACAGAGCATCGGCCCTCGGACTGGACGGTCCCGGGTTTGATTCTGTTCGAGGGCACGTACCTCGGTTGCAGGCTCTTCCCCAGCTCCGGTCGGGGTGCGTGTGGGGTGCAGCCAGTGGATGTGTCTCTCTCACATTCATGCTCCTCTCTCTCTGTCTCTCCCCTCCCTTCCACTCTCTCTAAACGTCAATGGGAGAATGTCCTTGGGTGAGGATGAACAAACAAACAAACAGAAAGTGAAGGAGGAGAGCTCCGAGTCCGTGTGGAGACCTGGAGAAACGAGGTTGGGAGCGTGGGCATTGCCTCCTGCGCAGGGCAGCCGTGCCATCGCGGCGCACGTTCAATCCCCAACCTCTCCAGACCCGCCGCCTGTCACCGCCGGGGAACTGAGACCACGTCCCTGTGGCCACGGACGGCTGAGCCGGGGTTCAAATACCGATCACCTGGGTCCGGCCTGTGCTCCTTTCACGATTCTGCCCCGAGTCCCAGAGCTGGGTCAGGCGGACTGCTCCCAACCCGACGTCAGCGGGGGCGCGGACAGGTGTGAGCCCTTCTGGGGTTCCTTCTGTCCATCCACATCCCCCGCCCCCCTCTGCTGGCACATCTATGGAAGAGCGAGGATGCCCAGCAGGCCACATGCTCCGTGTCGATTTTATAGGTTTAAAGATATTTCTCTATCAATACTGCTCCCAATTTAATTACAATAATTAGCACGGTTCCGATATGATTTTCGCGTGTGCGTGCACGCCTAACGGCTGCAGCTGTGTTTACCGAGGCGCCTCTGGTCCCGGCTCCTCGGGGAAGGAGGAGTGACTCCACGTGCACACGTGGCTTTGCACTCGCTTTGTGAACCGTCTCGCAGCTCCCCACTGAGCCCCTGTGTCCTCTGGGCTGGCTCCCTCCGCGAGGGTGTGTGCGACAGGGAGCAGGGACAGAAAGGGGGTGTGCGACAGGGAGCAGGGACAGAAAGGGGGTGTGCGACAGGGAGCAGGGACAGCGCGAGGGGGTGGGTGTGACAGGGAGCAGGGAGCAGGGAGCAGGGACAGCGCCTTCCAAGAGCAGAGCGGGAAGGAGTGGTTTTCCTCCGGGGACGATGGAGGCAGTTTGTGGGCAGGTTTGGCGGCCGAGCCCTGGGCTGCTGCGCCTCGGCGGAGCGGAGGGGAGCTGCCAACAGGAGCCAGTCGCCCCGCGCTCTGGGGAAAAGGGAGAAAAGGGAGAAAAGGGAGAAAAGAGGAAAAGCCGCTCGGAGACCGCGTGGCCATCAGGCAGCGAGCGCAGGCTGCTGGAGGGGGGGGGGGGCGGGGGGGAGCTCCAGGCCACAGGCAGTGGGGCGGAGGGCCACGCTTGTCTCTCAGGTCATCCCTGGAGCTCCCCAGAATGGGGGGTCACGGGTGCAGAGGGATGCAGTGACAGATTCAACTTTGACACCAGCTCCGCGAGGATCTGTGGAGGCGAAAGGAAGGCAGCCCATGCGGTGGAGTGTCCTGAACGCTGCGGGTGCGGGGTCGGGGCCTGCCGGGCTGCTGTGCGTAACCCACGGCAGCACTCACACCGCGATGGACCACGGCTCCGCAGGGGTGTCGGACACACTCTGGGGGAAAGGGCCGGGGGGAGGGGGGCCGGCCGGCTGGCTGTCGGGGCCGGAGAGGAAGGAAAGGGACTGGAGAGAAGCCGGAGGGGAAAGAGCAGCTGGAACACACACTCACTCACACATGCACACACTCACTCACACATGCACACACTCACACACGCACAAAACACACTCATTCACTCACACATGCACAAAACACACTCATACACACACACTTACACACACGCACAAAACACACACATACACACATGCACAAAGCACACTCATACACATAGACACACACAAAACACACTCATACACACAAGCACACTCTCACACATGCACAAGACACACACGCGCACAAAACACTCATACACACGTACACACATGCACAAAACACTTATACACACATACACTCACATATGCATAAAACACTCATACACAAAGTTGCACATATCACACTCAGACCTACAAACACACTCTTTTGCGCACACACATGCATGCACACACACTGACATGCTAACACACACGCTCACACACTGACGCACAGACACACACACGTACGTGCGTACACACAGAACAAGCACTGTGTGTGACTGTGGTGCACAGATTGCTGTCTCCACTCTGAGCTGATCCGGGAGGCTGGGGGCCTAGAACGGCCGCTGCGGGCCGGGGCCACCGGGAGACGCCCTGCCCTGCGTTTCCAGGCCTTTCTTCTCTCACGTTGGCTCAGCGCCGGCGTCTGGGATGCGGGCATCGTTCTCATTTCCGTCCTTGCTGGGGTGTGGGGGCGATGCCCCTTCACGGTCAGCGTGGCCGGCGGGGCGGGCCTTCGGCAGGTTTTCAAACTTCCCTTTCGTTCGCAGCGCGGGCTGCTCACCGGGAAGAGAGGCGGAACCTCCCGGTGTTTCCCAGTAACCGCACGTCGGTTCGTTTCCTCTGCCCCCTCAGATGGCCGTAGACTGACTTCTGCCCCCTCCGATGGCTGAAGACTGACTTCTGCCCACTCAGATGGCCGAAGACTGACTTCTCCCTCAGATGGCTGAAGACTGACTTCTGCCCACTCAGATGGCCGAAGACTGACTTCTGCCCCCTCAGATGGCCGTAGACTGACTTCTGCCCCCTCCGATGGCCGAAGACTGACTTCTGCCCACTCAGATGGCCGAAGACTGACTTCTGCTCCCTCAGATGGCCAAAGACTGACTTCTGCTCCTCAGATGGCCAAAGACTGACTTCTGCTCCCTCAGGTGGCCGAAGACTGACTTCTGCTCCTCAGATGGCCAAAGACTGACTTCTGCTCCCTCAGATGGCCAAAGACTGACTTCTGCTCCTCAGATGGCCAAAGACTGACTTCTGCCCCCTCAGATGGCCGTAGACTGACTTCTGCCCCCTCCGATGGCCGAAGACTGACTTCTGCCCCCTCCGATGGCCGAAGACTGACTTCTGCTCCCTCAGATGGCCAAAGACTGACTTCTGCTCCTCAGATGGCCAAAGACTGACTTCTGCTCCCTCAGGTGGCCGAAGACTGACTTCTGCCTCCTCAGGTGGCCGAAGACTGACTTCTGCCCCCTCCGATGGCCAAAGACTGACTTCTGCCCCCTCAGATGGCCGAAGACTGACTTCTGCCTCCTCAGATGGCCGAAGACTGACTTCTGCCCCCTCAGATGGCCGAAGACTGACTTCTGCTCCTCAGATGGCCGAAGACTGACTTCTGCCCCCTCCGATGGCCGAAGACTGACTTCTGCTCCCTCCGATGGCCGAAGACTGACTTCTGCCTCCTCAGATGGCCGAAGACTGACTTCTGCCCCCTCAGATGGCCGAAGACTGACTTCTGCTCCCTCCGATGGCCGAAGACTGACTTCTGCCCCCTCAGATGGCCGAAGACTGACTTCTGCCCACTCAGATGGCCGAAGACTGACTTCTGATCCCTCAGATGGCCGAAGACTGACTTCTGCCCCCTCCGATGGCCGAAGACTGACTTCTGATCCCTCAGATGGCCGAAGACTGACTTCTGCCCCCTCAGATGGCCAAAGACTGACTTCTGCTCCCTCAGATGGCCGAAGACTGACTTCTGCCCCCTCAGATGGCCGAAGACTGACTTCTGCCCCCTCCGATAGCCGAAGACTGACTTCTGCTCCCTCCGATGGCCGAAGACTGACTTCTGATCCCTCAGATGGCCGAAGACTGACTTCTGCCCCCTCAGATGGCCGAAGACTGACTTCTGCTCCCTCCGATGGCCGAAGACTGACTTCTGCCCCCTCAGATGGCCGAAGACTGACTTCTGCCCACTCAGATGGCCGAAGACTGACTTCTGATCCCTCAGATGGCCGAAGACTGACTTCTGCCCCCTCAGATGGCCGAAGACTGACTTCTGCCTCCTCAGATGGCCGAAGACTGACTTCTGCCTCCTCAGATGGCCGAAGACTGACTTCTGTCTCCTCAGATGGCCGAAGACTGACTTCTGTCTCCTCAGATGGCCGAAGACTGACTTCTGTCTCCTCAGATGGCCGAAGACTGACTTCTGCCCCCTCCGATGGCCAAAGACTGACTTCTGCTCCCTCCGATGGCCGAAGACTGACTTCTGCCCCCTCAGATGGCCGAAGACTGACTTCTGCCCCCTCAGATGGCCGAAGACTGACTTCTGCCTCCTCAGGTGGCCAAAGACTGACTTCTGCCCCCTCAGATGGCCGAAGACTGACTTCTGCCCCCTCAGATGGCCGAAGACTGACTTCTGCTCCCTCAGATGGCCGAAGACTGACTTCTGCTCCTCAGATGGCCAAAGACTGACTTCTGCTCCCTCAGGTGGCCAAAGACTGACTTCTGCCCCCTCAGGTGGCCGAAGACTGACTTCTGCTCCCTCAGATGGCCGAAGACTGACTTCTGTCTCCTCAGATGGCTGAAGACTGACTTCTCCCTCAGATGGCCAAAGACTGACTTCTCCCTCAGATGGCCAAAGACTGACTTCTGCCTCCTCCGATGGCCGAAGACTGACTTCTGATCCCTCAGATGGCCGAAGACTGACTTCTGATCCCTCAGATGGCCGAAGACTGACTTCTGATCCCTCAGATGGCTGAAGACTGACTTCTGATCTCTCAGATGGCCGAAGACTGACTTCTGCCTCCTCAGATGGCCAAAGACTGACTTCTGCTCCCTCAGATGGCCGAAGACTGACTTCTGCCTCCTCAGATGGCCGAAGACTGACTTCTGATCCCTCAGATGGCCGAAGACTGACTTCTGATCCCTCAGATGGCTGAAGACTGACTTCTGCCTCCTCAGATGGCTGAAGACTGACTTCTGCCTCCTCAGATGGCCGAAGACTGACTTCTGCTCCCTCAGATGGCCGAAGACTGACTTCTGCCTCCTCAGATGGCCGAAGACTGACTTCTGATCCCTCAGATGGCCGAAGACTGAGACGCCTGCAGTCGTGGCTCAGACCCGCCTGTCGTCCGTGAAGTTCTGTCTGTAGGTGCAGTGACGAGCTTCACTTACTGGCACAGTCCTACGTGTGAGCGTGGCTGACCGCGACTCCCGGGTTGTTCCCATTGTTCCCGTGCCCCCGTTCTCCCGCCCTGCTCCCCCCCCTCCCCTCACCTTGCTGTCCAGTGTGCCTCAGCTTCCAAATGAGGAGCTGAGAACTAGCCCGCCGTTCTCTGTCATGGAATAGTTTGCATAATGGAGGCATGGTCTCTTTCTTGGCTCTTTGGTAGGATGTACCTTACAAAACCGTGTGGTTTGGTGTCTCTTTGAGAGAGAAATGCTACGTGTTCCTTAGAATTGGTCTCGGTGTTTTTAAAATATTTTTGAATAAAGATATGTGTTACAGGAGATTTACAAAGACAGTTCCCACAGAGCCTTCGCCCGCTTTCCCTAATGTTCACATCACACTGTACATTTCAGGGGTCCTCACACTTCTTACACGGGGGGCCAGGTCACTGTCCCTCAGACCGTTGGAGGGCCGGACTACAGTTTAAAAAAAAAACTATGAACAAATTCCTATGCGTACTGCGGGCCCGGGACGCGTCGGCTGCTAAGCAGGACAGGCAGCGGCCCCCGGCGTGCCGGATAAATGTCCTCGGCGGGCCGCCTGTGGCCCGCGGGCCGTAGTTTGAGGATGCCTGAATGCACTCAGTGGGGAGTCAGCCAGTGGGGAGGGTGGCAGGGGGCGCGGCGGGGGGAGGGGCGCGGCAGGGAGCGCGGAGGGGACCGTGGCGGGAGGGAAAGCCCTGGAACGGGTCCCGCGTTGACACTGTCCCAGGTCCGCAATGCCGCTGCTGGGTGGGTCATGCCACAGCTTCGCCTTCTCGGCCCAGAGGCTGTGCTGTCGCTGCTGTTAATCCTCACCCGAGGGCATTTTCCCCTTTGCTTCTTAGAGAGAGTGGCAGGGAGGGAGGGAGTGGGGAGAGACACATCTATGTGAGAGAGACATGGATTGGTTTTTGGTTGCCTCCTGCACGCACCCCGACCAGGGCCCGCGATCAAACCTGCAGCCCAGGTACGTGCCCGGGACTGGGAATCAGACCAGCGACCCTTTGCTGTGCGATCCGACGCTCTCACCACTGAGCCACACCGGCCAGGGCAGTGCAGTGTGCCCTGTGGTCACTAGGATGTCTCTGGATCTGAGGAGGCCTGGCGTCTGCCCCGCTGCGCTGGGCTGCGATGGGGTTAGTCCCGCATGGAGCCGCTCTCCCCGCAGCACACCCCCCATCTTAGCATTTGCCGCTGCCCCGCAGCACGGGGTGACCGTTCGCGCCGCTGCAGCCCTCCGCCACGCTGCTCTAGCTGCTCAGCGTGGAGAGGAACATCGTCATGTCACGGGAAATAAAAAATCCGACGATTTGATTGGACGTCTCCGGTGAGTTTTTTGTATAAAAATGTTAACCTCGAGTAGCTGTAAGCAGGTAAATGCTTTATTCATCCCACTGCTACGAAATAAATGCTTATGATATAAATTGTGTGTAGTTAACACTCCTGGGATAAGAACCGTCTGCTAATAGTTGTCAGTTAATTAAGAAAGGAATAGAAGGTAAACAGAGTGATTGCAATTTGTCCTGGGACCACAAACGGAATCGGGCCTTAAATAATCTGTGAGATACATGTGCAGCCGACCTGTGTCCGCCCAGAGCAGCTGCCAAGTGGTGGGCGGCTACTGCTCACGGAGGAAGCTGACGGGGAGCAGCCGGTGACAGCGACCGGCCGGGACCCTCCGGCCTGGACCCTCCGGCCGGGACCCTGCGGCCTGGACCCTGCGGCCTGGACCCTGTGGCCTGGACCCTCCGACCTGGACCCTCCGACCTGGACCCTGTGGCCGGGACCCTGTGGCCGGGACCCTGCGGCCTGGACCCTGTGGCCGGGACCCTGTGGCCTGGACCCTCCGGCCTGGACCCTCCGGCCTGGACCCTCCGGCCGGGACCCTGCGGCCTGGACCCTCCGGCCGGGACCCTGCGGCCAGGACCCTCCGGCCTGGACCCTGCGGCCAGGACCCTCCGGCCTGGACCCTGCGGCCAGGACCCTCCGGCCTGGACCCTCCGGCCAGGACCCTCCGGCCTGGACCCTGCGGCCAGGACCCTCTGGCCTGGACCCTGCGGCCAGGACCCTCCGGCCTGGACCCTGCGGCCAGGACCCTCCGGCCTGGACCCTGCGGCCAGGACCCTCCGGCCTGGACCCTGCGGCCTGGACCCTCCAGCTGGGACCCTGCGGCCTGGACCCTCTGGCCTGGACCCTGCGGCCAGGACCCTCCGGCCTGGACCCTGTGGCCGGGACCCTCCGGCCGGGACCCTGCGGCCTGGACCCTCCAGCTGGGACCCTGCGGCCTGGACCCTCTGGCCTGGACCCTGCGGCCAGGACCCTCCGGCCTGGACCCTGTGGCCGGGACCCTCCGGCCGGGACCCTGTGGCCTGGACCCTCCGGCCTGGACCCTCCGGCTGGGACCCTGCGGCCTGGACCCTCTGGCCTGGACCCTCTGGCCTGGACCCTCCGGCCTGGACCCTCCAGCTGGGACCCTCCGGCCTGGACCCTCTGGCCGGGACCCCCCGGCCGGGACCCTTCAGCTGGGACCCTCCGGCCAGGGGCTGGGCTCGGCTCAGAGGGTCATTTACAAGCAGACCTGGTCTCCTCAGGAATATTGTCTGCAGTACAGGTTCTCTGGAAGCAGGAGACCATGTTAAAATAAAACAACAACACGTGCACGAGCGGGAACTCGGGGAAGTGCGTCTGCTGAATGGCAGGCTGTGCTTTCGGGCTGGTATTCGTGGACTCAGCACCAGTGATTGACAGCGCTCTCCGCCTTTGAAAGCAGGAAGCAGGTACCTGGATGGCGCTGCCTGTGGTTGGACGAAGTCGCAGTGGCAGTGCCGGGTTCTTCTCCCAGCCGTACAAAGGGCTCAGCATTCTGGAGAAAGGGCTGCGCATAGATGATTAAGAAGGAGTCCGTGGACGAGCATTGGGGGTCAGAGGAGCTTCAGCTGAAGGAGCTACAAGGCTCTCACCTTGACCAAGGACCCGTGCTTTTATTCAACACAATTGTCCCAAGGCGAGGTGGAAATATACACTTCAAAGGGTACGGTATCAAAGGGTTTTCAGAAGCATTGTCAGTTTGGGGAATAGCCTACAGCTGTTCAGGTGTTTGGCCAAGGAGGCAATACAATGCCCTGAGCTGTGTGGCAGTTAACAATCACCCTATTCAGGTTTGGGGGAAGTGTCTTTTAGCCGTTTCCACCCTGTTGAGCTCCCCAGGCTTCACCAACCTTCTGGTAAAACCCTTGTAATTATTACATGCCGGAATTGGTGCTCTGCACGACGGATGGAAAAGCTGTCATCACGTACCCATGGGCTCTTCGCACTAATTCATTATCCGTTCAATACACGCTTATAAAGCACCTACTCTGTGCAGGGCACGGGGATGGAACGCGTGGCTGGGACTGCAGGCCTGTCTCCTCTCCGTCGCACGCGGTCCTCACTGACCTGCAGTCGGATATGCAGAGGCAGATGAGCAGCAGAGAGCTGGATGCGGAAACCTGAAGGTCCCTGAAGGGAGAAGTCTGGGAGCAAGGTGAAGGTCATGCTCTGTGAGGGGGATGAGCACGTTAGGAAAGGTCGCCCGTGTCCCTTTCTCGTCATTACCTCCTCAAGAGCAGCAACCAGCCTAACTTCTAAAAGGACAGGCTGTATTTTCCTGATTTTAAACTTCGTACAAATGGAATTATCCAGTACGTATTTTTTTACATTTGAGTTACTTTGATTGCAATTCCTCTATTGGTTGAAGGAAATTGTAGATTTTTTTTTCTCATCGCTTCGTAGTCCATTTTTGTACACACCACAGTTTATCTATTATCTACTATTGATTGATAGTTCAGGTGTTTTTCTAATATGAGCCTATTCAAATATTTCTGTTTTGAGTATGCTTGAATGTATTTTTTGTAGATATATTTCTATATATCTATTTATATCTATCAATAATTCCACATGTACATAAATATGTGTATATATATATACACACACACACATATTTACTCCCCTAGGATTATGTGAATTCTAGTTGCTCCAAACACAACCCTTGGTTTTGTCCGTCTTCTGAATTATAGACTTTCTCCCACATTTTAATTTCATTTGCATTTATCGGATGTGGTTTTAATTTGCAATTATCTAATGATTAATGAAGTTGAGCATCTTTTTAACGTATTTTTTGCTACTTAGATGTTATATTTTTTTGTGCCTATTAAAGTTTTTCTCCTATTTTGGCATGCCGGAATTTTTCTTATTTATTTATAAAAGCTTTTTATATGTGTTGCATGCCTTACAAAGATCTTTTCCTATTTCTGGCTTGCCTTCCACTGCTCTTAATGGTGTATTTGGCTATTCAGAGGATCTTAATTGTAATGGAGTCCTACCTATGGATTTTTTTCTGTTATGGTTATCCGTTTTTTGTGTGTTTTTTTATGTTTGCTTACCCCAAGATTATGAAGAAGTTCCTGTTTTCTTTGAAGCCTTTGTTGTGTTACTTTTCACGTTTAGATCTATAATCATCTATCTGAATTTGGGTTTTCTGTATGGTGTGAGGTAGGGAGTCAAAATTCATTTCCCCTGCTATGGATACTCAGTGGCTCAGCACCACATATTGAAAAGATAACTCTTTTCTCAGAGGAAGAGTGTAACACCTAGCAAAGCATTCCGAAGGGCGTGGGGACAAATGACAGCGAAGCCATTGCACAGTTTTGACCTGGCAGCACGGGCCAGAGTCGAGTGGTGCAGGGGTTCTGGAGGCGCTCAGAAAGGCACACCACTTCCTACCCACAGTCCTTTTACCGGTGAGTCTAACTGTCCTTCTACCTGGGATTGCTGCTGGAGAATCCTGACTTCTCCTCTCTCACGGTTAGACACTCACCTGTGGGGAAAGGGCTTCTGGGAAATGTAGTTCTGAGATTCTTCTCTGGGTTCCGGAGAAGATTAGGGAAGGTGATAATGATGCCAGTTGAAAACACGGCTCCGCACAGTCACTTAATGTTCTTGTGTCTCAGATGAGGACACTACACTTGGGGTTGGATTAGAGCAAGCATGTCAAATTCGCAGCCCGCCGGCCGGAGTTTGACATGCTTGGATTAGAGGGTCTCTGAGGGCCTCCTGCTCTATCAGGCTAATATGCAAAGTGTCCCCTCGGGAGTTCAACCAGGAGACCGGGAGTTCGATCACTCACCGCCAGGGGGCGGTGCGGAACAAAGGAAGATCCCAGCCGGCAGCCAGCAGCTGGGGAAGGAAGGCCCTGATCGAGGGCCAGGCCTGGGGACCCATCTGTGCACGAATTTCATGCACCAGCCTCTAGTGAAAGTATAAAGACAGGGAGCTGCTTGCAGTAGGTGCATTTCCAATACAACTGCAGTAGGGCTGTGCAGACAGGTGACACAGCCTGTGAAATAGCGCCTGTGGCTGTAAATGCACATAGCGCTGCAGAGTCAAGGCAAGGGAGCTGCTCCATCAGCCTGTTGGCTCCTCCATGATCCTGGAGGCTGTGGGCCCCCCGGAGGAGCAGTGGGGACTGTGGGTCCCCCCGGAGGAGCAGTGGGGACTGTGGGCCCCCCGGAGGAGCAGTGGGGACTGTGGGCCCCCCGGAGGAGCAGTGGGGACTGTGGGTCCCCCCGGAGGAGCAGTGGGGACTGTGGCCCCCCCCGGAGGAGCAGGGGGGACTGGGCCCTGAAAGGAGCTGCAGGGGCCTCCGGCTGCGGTTGGTCACCTGGGACCGGAAGCTCCGCTTTGCGCCCTTCGCCGGGGCGTGTGGAGGAGACGGCAGGGGTCTTCCAGGACACAGACGGGGGTTGTCACATGTTTTGTGGAACAAAAGCATCAGGTGCGGCTTCCGGTGAGTTCCTTCCGCCTCCTGCTATGATGTCTCTGTGGAACCTCGTTCGCATCAGGCTTTCTGGGGTTCCTGACTTGACGCCTCCCTGGCCCTCATTTTCTATTGCGCACAGGCAGCCCCCCCGACCCCCCTGACCCCCCCCCCCCCCATCTCCCCCGCCAAGCTGGCTGCCGGTGTGGCTTGGAGTTGTCTTCTCTACAAGTTCCCCCCAGAATCCGTGGAAACGGGCGGAGTGGAGGCAGAAAGGGACGAATGGACGGGGCGGGCGGCTGTCAGTCACCGCCTATTTCAGTGATTCCCACCCATCGCAAAGGTGGCATGGCCAGGAGGCTGGCCGGGGCCCGCCCACAGGAGGTCTGCCGGCCGCAGGAGTCTCTGCCGGCCGGAGGAGTCACCGCTGGCCGGAGGAGGTCTGCTGGCCGGAGGAGTCACTGCCGGCCGGAGGAGGTCTGCTGGCCGGAGGAGTCACTGCTGGCCGGAGGAGTCACTTCCGGCCGGAGGAGTCACTGCTGGCCGCAGGAGTCACCGCTGGCCGGAGGAGTCACTGCCGGCCGGAGGAATCACTGCTGGCCGGAGGAGTCACTGCCGGCCGCAGGAGTCACCGCTGGCCGGAGGAGGTCTGCTGGCCGGAGGAATCACTGCTGGCCGCAGGAGTCACTGCCGGCCGCAGGAGTCACCGCTGGCCGGAGGAGGTCTGCTGGCCGGAGGAGTCACCACTGGCCGCAGGAGTCACTGCCGGCCGGAGGAGGTCTGCTGGCCGGAGGAGTCACTGCCGGCCGGAGGAGGTCTGCTGGCCGGAGGAGTCACTGCTGGCCGGAGGAGTCACTGCCGGCCGGAGGAGTCACTGCCGGCCGGAGGAGTCACTGCTGGCCGGAGGAGGTCTGCCGGCCGGAGGAGTCACTGCCGGCCGGAGGAGTCACTGCCGGCCGGAGGAGGTCTGCTGGCCGGAGGAGTCACTGCCGGCCGGAGGAGTCACTGCTGGCCGGAGGAGGTCTGCTGGCCGGAGGAGGTCTGCTGGCCGCAGGAGTCACTGCTGGCCGGAGGAGTCACTGCCGGCCGGAGGAGTCACTGCTGGCCGGAGGAGGTCTGCTGGCCGGAGGAGTCACTGCCGGCCGGAGGAGGTCTGCTGGCCGGAGGAGGTCTGCTGGCCGCAGGAGTCACTGCCGGCCGGAGGAGTCACTGCTGGCCGGAGGAGGTCTGCTGGCCGGAGGAGTCACTGCCGGCCGGAGGAGGTCTGCTGGCCGGAGGAGGTCTGCTGGCCGCAGGAGTCACTGCTGGCCGGAGGAGTCTCTGCTGGCCGGAGGAGGTCTGCTGGCTGGAGGAGTCACTGCCGGCCGGAGGAGGTCTGCTGGCCGGAGGAGGTCTGCTGGCCGCAGGAGTCACTGCTGGCCGGAGGAGTCTCTGCTGGCCGGAGGAGGTCTGCTGGCTGGAGGAGTCACTGCCGGCCGGAGGAGGTCTGCTGGCCGGAGGAGGTCTGCTGGCCGGAGGAGGTCTGCTGGCCGCAGGAGTCACTGCCGGCCGGAGGAGGTCTGCTGGCCGGAGGAGTCACTGCCGGCCGGAGGAGGTCTGCTGGCCGGAGGAGGTCTGCTGGCCGCAGGAGTCACTGCTGGCTGGGAGGTGCCTCTGTCCCTCCAGGTCCCGGCGAACGGGCTGCACCGCCCGGAGGCTGCAGAGCTGCGGTGCCCCTGCCCCGGGCAGACAGTGGTGGCGGAGTCGCGGTTTGGGACAGAAAATGACAATGCTCTGATAGTAAACAGCACCTGGAAGTCTGCTAATGGCTTCCACAATTACCAGCCGCAGCGCGGCCTCATTACTCACGCGCTTTCTGTGAAAGAAAAGAAAGGAAGCAGATGTTGGGAAGAGTCACGTGGCTGGGCTTCCGTGTCGGGGGAGGGGTGGAAGGTGGAGGGTAGGAGCAGAGGAAGGAAGGAGGGTGAGGTGGAGGTGGCGTCCTGTTCTCTTCGAGGGGACGCAAAGGCCAGTCACCCCTCCCGATCTGGAAGTTAACCCTCAGGTACGCGGGACGTCATTCTGGCTTTGCTGCAGCATGCGTATTTAACATGTTTTCATTGGTCTCAGAGAGGAAGGGAGAGGGAGAGAGAGAGAAACATCAATGGTGAGAGAGGACCATTGATCGACTGCCTCCTGCACACCCCCTACTGGGGATTGAGCCCCGCAATCTGGGCATGTGACCTTGCCTGGAATCGAACCCGGGACCTTTCAGTCTGCAGGCCGAGGCTCTATCCACTGAGCCACACCAGCTAGGGCTGTGGCATGCACATTTAAAATCCGAGCCGCCTCCAGCCCCTCCCTCCTGCCGCAGAATCCTGGGCACCACGCTCTCCACGTGGCGTAGCTGTGGGGTGGGCGGGGGCAGGGAGTGACCCGCAGGCCCCGGGGGTGAGGCACACACCGCTGTTGAGCTACTTCGCAGCTCAGCGGTTGTGAGGACAGCAGAGAGCTGGCCTTAATGACACCGGCGCTTAGAGGCCCCCAGCACCGGTCGGCGTTACCCTGCCGCCGGACAGCAGGCACCTGCCCGCCTGCGTCCTCTCCTGGCCTCGATAGGAGTCAGCACGCGGTGATAGTAGGGATCCCTGACTCGCCGTGCGGGTCACGACCCCATCGGAGGTGGAGGAGCCCCTTCAGGTGCGTAGACGGGGTGGGGGTCGGGGGTGGGAACAGTTGGCAACCTCACCTGCGTTCCTGAAGTTTATATGATTTGCAAGTTTGACTTTATTTAAATTCCCAGGGCCGTTAAAGAGAGATGCGTTTTTATGTTTATGAGAGGGCACAGGGTGTGAAGACACCTTTATGTACAAGTTGGAGAAGAATTACTGGAGGTCGGCTGCGAGGGAGGGAGGTGCTGACCTCGCTGCGATTATTACGTGTGTGAGTGTGTGAATGTGAGTGTGTGTGTGTGTGTGTGAGTGTGTGTGAGTGTGTGTGTGTGTGAGTGTGAGTGTGTGTGTGTGTGAGTGTGTGTGTGTGAGTGAGTGTGTGTGAGTGTGTGTGTGTGAGTGTGTATGAGTAAATGTGTGAGTGTGTGTGTGTGAGTAAATGTGTGAGTGTGTATGTGTGTGAGTGTGTGTGTGTGTGTGTGTGTGAGAGTGTGTGTGAGTGTGTCAGTGAGTGTGTGTAAATGTGTGAGTGTGTGTGTGTGAGTGTGTGTGAGTGTGTATGTGTGTGAGTGTGAGTGTGTGTGTGAGTGTGTGAGTGTGTGTGTGTGAGAGTGTGTGTGTGAGTGTGTCAGTGAGTGTGTGTAAATGTGTGAGTGTGTGTGTGTCAGTGAGTGTGTGAGTAAATGTGTGAGTGTGTGTGTGTGAATGTGTGTGTGTGAATGTGTGTATATGTGTGTGTGAATGTGTGTGTATGAGTGTTGTGTGAGTGTGTGTAAATGTGTGTGTGAGTGTGTGTGAATGTATGTGTGAGTATGTGAGTGTGTGTGTGTGAGTGTTGTGTGAGTGTGTGAATGTATGTGTGAGTATGTGCGAGTGTGTGTGTGTAAATGTGTGTGTGTATGTATGTGTGAGTATGTGAGTGTGTGAGTGTTGTGTGAGTGTGTGTGTAAACACACCTTTGTGCACCCGCCTGGAAGATGAGGGTTGTGTCTGCCTGCGGCATCGATGTGGTCTAGTGCCTGACGCTTATCTGCCCCATGCCCAGGACTGCCCGCCGCTGGGTCAGGGATGGGGTGCGTGACCGGAGGTGCCCGCCTCTGTGGAGCGGGTAATCACAGGGGGAGGGGAAGTCATCAGATACTCATCCTGGTGCATATGCAGCTGCTCCTTACCGCACTCTCAGGCAGAGAGACCTGAGGACGTGCGGCAAAGGCAGCCCCTGGGCCGGGTGGCTCCGTGGTTTTCCTTGAAGAGAGGGGGTCAGGTTTGTCTGAGAGAAGCCGGGGGAAGGGTCCGGGGAGGGAGCAGAGGAACCGGACAGCCTCTTGGGACGGATGATGGCCACCTCCGCCAGAACGCAGACGTCATCACCCACCTCCGTGCTCCAGGGCCCCGCTCACCCACTGCTCCACATCCACCTGCTTTCCGTGTGGCCCGGGCGTGCGCGGCTGTGACCTCCGGGCAGCCAAGTGGTCCAGGTGTCTTGGTCCCCATCTTGCTCAGCCAGGCGTGGCCCGGGGCAGAGGCCTCAGGGTAAATGTCCATCAGCCACACGGCCCCAGGCGCCTCCCCCAGCAGAGAAAGTGCTTCCCGAGGATGGAGCAGCCGGCCCGGGGCCCCTCTTCTCCGGCGGGGGCGGGGGAGGAGGGGGGGGAAATAGATAATAGACGCTCACAGCCCCTCATTATGATTTCTGGGAAAACATAATAAGGCTGCAGCTGGCAGGCACTTATTTTTTTCTTAGCGTTTAATAATAGAATTAATTGCTAAGTGGAAGGCTTGCAACCCCCGTTCTGTCGCGAGGTGCCCTCTGCTATCATTATGAATAGATGTAAAAATCAAAGCTAATTATCATTCAGAATGTTTGAAGAAATAGACGGAACCACACACACAAAACTCCTTGTACCCCTAGCCCAGCCGCAGGGCACAGAGTTCACGCACGCACACGCGCCCCCGGTAAGGCAGGGGCAGTGCCCGCGGGTCCCTGGTTGCTCCTGAAGTTAGGTCCCCGAGCCGTCGCCGTGGGCTGGGACAGGCCGACAACCAGAGCCCTGGTGGAGCTGGGCCTGCCAGCGGCGGGCAGGACGGGGCATCGCCAGGAGCTCTCGATAGAGCGAGCATGCGGCTCATTTGCTGGGACGTGAGAGGGGGTGACCCCCTGAGCTGCCGATGGCACCTGGCCACGTGTGATGTCAAAGAGCAAGAGGGGAGGCTGCAGACACCCGAGCGGGGGGAGCAACAGCCTCGCGGAGAGCGGAGGGGGCGATGGGGGCAGCCAGGGAACCAGGCCGAGGAGAGGCAGCCGTCACGGCACAGGAAGAAACGCAAACACCACGGGAAGCAGGGACATTGGCACTAGGAGAGGTGGCCTCCCCGAACCCCACGCCCAGAGACCCCAAAGGAGGGTGGAACCAGCAAGAGCTGCTTTGAAAGCCAGCAGTCAAGTTGAGGAACTGCATCTTGGGAAGGGAGGCGCAGAGGTTCATTTCAATATTAAAAAAATGTGTTCGCTAAGGGATGTTAAAACACAACTTCCCAAACGGTACCTTCACTCCCTCAAGTAAGTGTGGAATAAGCGCGGCCACGGACTGGCCTCCCCGGAATGACGGCGAGTCGGGAGATGTCCCACAGACTGTGGTCTCCCCTGAATGATGGCGCCGGGAGATGTCCCATGGACTGTGGTCTCCCCGGAATGACGGCGAGGAGATGTCCCACGGACTGTGGTCTCCATGAATGACGGCGAGGAGATGTCCCACGGACTGTGGTCTCCATGAATGACGGCGAGGAGATGTCCCACGGACTGTGGTCTCCATGAATGACGGCGAGGAGATGTCCCACGGACTGTGGTCTCCCCTGAATGACGGCGAGGAGATGTCCCACGGACTGTGGTCTCCATGAATGACGGCGAGGAGATGTCCCACGGACTGTGGTCTCCCCGGAATGACGGCGAGCCGGGACATGTCCCACGGACTGTGGTCTCCCCTGAATGACGGCGAGGAGATGTCCCACGGACTGTGGCCTCCCCTGAATGACGGCGAGGAGATGTCCCACGGACTGTGGCCTCCCCTGAATGACGGCGAGGAGATGTCCCACGGACTGTGGTCTCCCCGGAATGACGGCGAGGACATGTCCCACGGACTGTGGTCTCCCCTGAATGACGGCGAGCCGGGACATGTCCCACGGACTGTGGTCTCCATGAATGACGGTGAGGACATGTCCCACGGACTGTGGTCTCCATGAATGACGGTGAGCCGGGACATGTCCCACGGACTGTGGTCTCCCCTGAACGACGGCGAGGACATGTCCCACGGACTGTGGCCTCCCCGGAATGACGGCGAGCCGGGACATGTCCCACGGACTGTGGTCTCCCCTGAATGACGGCGAGGAGATGTCCCACGGACTGTGGTCTCCCCTGAATGACGGCGAGCCGGGACATGTCCCACGGACTGTGGTCTCCCCTGAATGACGGCGAGGAGATGTCCCACGGACTGTGGTCTCCCCTGAATGACGGCGAGGACATGTCCCACGGACTGTGGTCTCCCCTGAATGACGGCGAGGAGATGTCCCACGGACTGTGGTCTCCCCTGAATGACGGCGAGGAGATGTCCCACGGACTGTGGTCTCCCCGGAATGACGGCGAGGAGATGTCCCACGGACTGTGGTCTCCCCGGAATGACGGCGAGGAGATGTCCCACGGACTGTGGTCTCCATGAATGACGGCGAGGAGATGTCCCACGGACTGTGGTCTCCCCTGAATGACGGCGAGGAGATGTCCCACGGACTGTGGTCTCCCCTGAATGACGGCGAGGAGATGTCCCACGGACTGTGGTCTCCCCTGAATGACGGCGAGGAGATGTCCCACGGACTGTGGTCTCCCCTGAATGACGGCGAGGAGATGTCCCACGGACTGTGGTCTCCCCGGAATGACGGCGAGCCGGGAGATGTCCCACGGACTGTGGTCTCCCCTGAATGACGGCGAGGAGATGTCCCACGGACTGTGGTCTCCATGAATGACGGCGAGGAGATGTCCCACGGACTGTGGTCTCCATGAATGACGGCGAGGAGATGTCCCACGGACTGTGGTCTCCATGAATGACGGCGAGGAGATGTCCCACGGACTGTGGTCTCCCCTGAATGACGGCGAGGAGATGTCCCACGGACTGTGGTCTCCATGAATGACGGCGAGGAGATGTCCCACGGACTGTGGTCTCCATGAATGACGGCGAGGAGATGTCCCACGGACTGTGGTCTCCCCTGAATGACGGCGAGGAGATGTCCCACGGACTGTGGTCTCCCCGGAATGACGGCGAGCCGGGAGATGTCCCATGGACTGTGGTCTCCCCGGAATGACGGCGAGCCGGGACATGTCCCACGGACTGTGGCCTCCCCTGAATGACGGCGAGGAGATGTCCCACGGACTGTGGTCTCCCCGGAATGACGGCGAGCCGGGACATGTCCCACGGACTGTGGTCTCCCCGGAATGACGGTGAGGAGATGTCCCACGGACTGTGGCCTCCCCTGAATGACGGCGAGCCGGGACATGTCCCACGGACTGGCCTCCCCTGAATGACGGCGAGCCGGGACATGTCCCACGGACTGTGGTCTCCCCTGAATGACGGGAGCCGGGACATGTCCCACAGACTGTGGTCTCCCCGGAATGACGGTGAGGAGATGTCCCACGGACTGTGGCCTCCCCTGAATGACGGCGAGCCGGGACATGTCCCACGGACTGGCCTCCCCTGAATGACGGCGAGCCGGGACATGTCCCACGGACTCACCACGAGTGAGAAAGCCAGGCGTGGACCCAGACGCTGGGCACAGCTGGTCCCCGTCCAGCGAGACCTGAGCCTCGGGGCCTCCTGTTGCAGCAGCGACATGGGCAGCACCTCCGAGAGGCACTGGCGTGGGCACGCACCACACAGCCTCAGCTTTCACGGGGAGACGCGAGCGCGGTGTGCGGCTTCTGGCCCGTGTTTGCGTGGCCTCTGCCCCTGATGAGACTGAGAGGTCACAGCCCCCCGCCCCCGTTGGCCGTATTTCCAGGTGTGGGGTCGTTCCCCTGTCCACCCGTGGGGGGCGGCCGGCACTGTGTGGGGCTGGGGTGGGAGGGCCCCGAGGAGGGGGCTGCTGGCCTGGGAAGCGATCCGGTTGGAGGATTGTTTCTGTCTTTGAGATCCTCAGCACAACCACATGGCTTGCTAGCGTTCTGTAGCATTGGGGGAATGCGATAAAGTCTCACATCCATGTTTCTCTCTCTCCCCTCCTCTCTAAAAAAAAAAAAAATCAATAAAAACCCTTGAAAATGTTAACGCGCTCCGCCGATTGCCCTCTCACGTAGCCAGCACCCCACATCACCAACGCGTCAGGAAGGGGGTGGGGAAGTTTCAGCTCCTCCTGCAGGTATTTGGACAAATGGGCTTCTCTGTGTATCCCTGCCGGGGCTGCACGTTCAGGGATGGGCCCCTGTCGCTGCCCACCACCTCTGACATCTTCAGGGGCCGGGCCCCACGCTTCCTCGGGGTGCCCCTGGGCCGGCTTCCCCTCTCTGGGCATCGGGCTGGTGCCAGAGCTCTGCCGTCCCCAGAGTTGGCTTTTCGAAAGAGCTCTGGGCCCTGGCCGGTAGCACGGTGGTGTGGAGCATTGTCCCCTTAGGCCAAGGTTGGGGGTTCAGTCTCTAGCCAGGGCCCATACAAGAATCAACCAGCGCGTGCATGAATAAGTGGAACAACAAATCGACGTTTCTCTCATCAATTAAAGAAAATAAGTGCTCTGCAGGCCAGAGGGCCCCGGGCTCAGGGTCAGTGTCCCTGTTCCGGAGCAGACGCCACCTGCCCCCGGCAGGGACCCCGACTCAACCATCAGGCCCTTGCTCAGCGCCTTTCAGCTCCCACGTCACGCCTCGGAGGAGCAGGGAGTGAGGAAGCGGCTTGAGTCTTCAACCCCAGGCCTCGCTGCTGCCCCCCTGCAGGGAAGGGAGGGCCCGCGGCCTCCCTGGGACCCAGGCAGATTGTGGACCTAATGTCCCCACTGGCGTCTCCTCTCCACCGCCCCCCTCCCCCCGCAACTGCACCCTGACCTGCCTCTTGCCCCCTCCTCTGGCCGAAGCCTCCCAAGTGGGTTTCGGTTCCCCCGGGAGCTCCTGACCCGGCCGTGCGATGTGGGTGCACAGCGACTGCCCAACGCAGACGCAGGCTGCCAGGGGCACCCCGAGGAAGCGTGCTGCCAGGGGCACCCCGAGCCCCGCGCGCTCTAAACGGGTCGGAACAGCAAAGCTGGGTCTGCTTGGCCAGGAAGGCTGGCTGTTTCCATCAGCGCTGTCCTGCTGAGAGGGGTGTTGTAGCAAGCCTGCCACCTGGCTCAGGGGTTGAGCGTCCACCTGTGAACCAGGAGGTCACAGTTCGATTCCCGGTCAGGGAACACGCCCGGGCTGTGGGCTCCATCCCCAGTGTGGGGCTTGCAGGAGGCAGCCGATCCATGATTCTCTCTCATCGTGGATGTTTCTCTCTCTCTCTCCTTCTCCCTTCCTCTCTGAAATCAATAAAAATATATTTTTTTTTAAAAAAAAGAAATATCATAACGAGGGGGAGCCTGGCCTGGGAGCAACCAGCTCTTCCCGGGACCAGCGGGGTCAGGACCTCTGTGTGAGCAAATTAGTTTAATCTGTGCGTAGAAAGAGTTCGCGGAGTTGCCTTTTATGTGAAATTATAATAATTCCGTAGGCTCGGACGCCCTTGCTTGTGAGTGGAACAATAAAGCGGAACATATGTAGGTTTTAAAAGAGGAATCTCCTGGGGAGAGGCCAAGCCGCACGTCAGCTTTTTGCCGTTTTTCCAAGTGTTTTGGACGGTGAGCGAGAGCGTCTTCCAGAATCCCACCCGAGGAGCCCTGGGTGGCGGGAGGGGAGGCCAGGGGGAACGCGCCGGGGCGGTTTGCGTCCCGAAGCCGATGCTGAATTACTCACAGCCCATCCGACATCCAAGCCTGACTCGCCGGGCCATCGCTCACGCTCCCACCCGACGGGGGCTGCGGGTCAGGGCTGAGCCGGCGAGAGATTTTCCAGCACCAGCGACACGCAAGGAGAGAGGGTTCCTTCCTTTTCCTTGAGGCCCCCCGCGGATTTGGAGACCAGAGCGGAGATGGGACTGCTGGGGCGTGAAAGGGGTGAGGGACGCAGGAGGGATCCCCAGGGTGAGATGACGTCCGATGGCTGGAGGGCCAGCAGCAGGGACGGGAGAGGGACGCGGGACGCACAGGCCATTGGGTCTGACCGGGGTTCCCATGTTATTTTGCCGTGTGCCCAAACACGGAAGGAAGGTGTGGGCCGTGGGACAGAATCACGGCTGCACCTACAGGCTTTATTAGCTTAGGGCCACTTCTCAGGTGACGCCTTCACGCGTGCGGCTGCTCATGAGTGGCCCCAGGCGATCGCGGCGTCAGCGGTTGTTCAGCTCCCCGTGCCGTCCGTCCCACGCCAGGTTTGGGTGGGAGGGGGTGACAGGTGCCGGGGGTTCTGACGCGTGTCTCGGTTTGGCACCTTCTTCTCCTTTACGTCTTTTAGTTTATAAACGAGAAGAGTACAGTTCAGACATTTGGGTCCTCTGGTCACATGCCTTGGACAGGAGGTAACAGTAAACGGGGTCGGGGGGGGTCCTACAGGGAACTGAATTGTGCCCCAAAAGGATCAGTTGAAATCTGAACTCTACCTGTGAGCGTGACCTTATATGGAAATAGGGCTTTTTGCCAATGTAGTTAGCTAACATGAGTTCACGGTGGAATAGCATAGCCCCCAATCCAATATGACTGGTGTCCTTGTACGAAGAGGAGAGACACAGATACAGGCGCACAATGCCGTGTGAGGACAGAGGCAGAGGTTGGAGTCCTGTGTTCATAAGTCAAGGACTGTCAGCCAACCAGAAGCTGGGAAACGAGGACTGTCAGCCAACCAGAAGCCGGGAGACAAGGACTATCAGCCAACCAGAAGTCAGGAGACAAGGACTGTCAGCCAACCAGAAGCCAGGAGACGAGGACTCTCAGCCAACCAGAAGCCGGGAGACCAGGACTCTCAGCCAACCAGAAGCCGGGAGACCAGGACTCTCAGCCAACCAGAAGCCGGGAGACGACTGTCAGCCAACCAGAAGCCGGGAGACCAGGACTGTCAGCCAACCAGAAGCCAGGAGACGAGGACTGTCAGCCAACCAGAAGCTGGGAGATGAGGACTGTCAGCCAACCAGAAGCCGGGAGACCAGGACTCTCAGCCAACCAGAAGCCGGGAGACGACTGTCAGCCAACCAGAAGCCGGGAGACCAGGACTGTCAGCCAACCAGAAGCCGGGAGACCAGGACTGTCAGCCAACCAGAAGCCAGGAGACGAGGACTGTCAGCCAACCAGAAGCCGGGAGACCAGGACTGTCAGCCAACCAGAAGCCGGGAGACCAGGACTGTCAGCCAACCAGAAGCCGGGACACGAGGACTGTCAGCCAACCAGAAGCCGGGAGACCAGGACTGTCAGCCAACCAGAAGCCGGGAGTCAAGGAAAGATCCTCCCCGGGACTCCTCAGGGGGAGATGGGTCATGGGGTTGCCCGATTCCTGACTTCTGGCCTCCAGACCGAGAGAATAGGACCCTGGGGTCTGAAGCCTCCCTCCGTGGCACTCGGTAACGGCGGCCACGGGAAGCCAGGCCCTCCCCGTCCAGGGCTGCCTCGTCTTGCTTCCGACTCCCGTCTTCCACCTGAGCTAGACGGAGAGACGCTTAGAGAGGAATTATTTTGTGTTCTGGATCTTCGGATGTCCTGGACCAGCGGTTGGCAAACTCATTCGTCAACAGAGCCAAATATCAACAGGACAACGATGGGAATTTCTTTGGAGAGCCCAATTTTTTAAACTTAAACTTCTTCGAACGCCACTTCTTCAAAATAGACTCGCCCAGGCCGTGGTATTTTGTGGAAGAGCCACACTCAAGGGGCCCAAGAGCCCCCTGTGGCTCGCGAGCCGCAGTTTGCCGACCACGGTCCTAGACTAAAGGTCAGCAAGTCCCATGTGGAGCCGGTTGTGTAAATAAAGGTCCCGTGGCAGCCGGTCATCGTGGCAGCCGGTCATCGTGGCTGCCGGTCAATAGCAGAGGCGAGTGGTCTTGGTCTTAAGGGAGAAACACCGGCAGGCCCTGCTCAAGGCCGTCAGAAGCACCTTCTGCATTTTCAGACCAGTGAAACGGACTGAATGGACCGACACCCATACTCCACCCCTCAACCACCCGGGAGGAGGCCTGAGACCACGCCGCTTCCCCACGGCCTGGCCCGGCCCGGAGAAGGCGGCTTGAGCTCTTCCTGGGACTCACCAGGAGGAGGGGACGCTGTGATGAGGATGGACTCTCCGAGCTTCAGAAAGCCCGGCTTGTTTGAAAGAAAGAGTTGTTTGTGGGGGAAGAGAGGGCAGCCCGCCAAGGGGGCGGAGAGCCCTCATCCCAGACAAACGGGTTTCAGAGAGAACCTGGGTGAGGCCAGCGCTGTGCTGGTACCCCGGGGTCCCTGGGACATAGCTCCCTGGGCAGGACCCGCGAGGCCTGGACCGGAACCGGTGGTGCTGGACTCCAGGAGGGTGGCCTGGACGGCGCTGGCTGACGTCTGAATCGTAACCTCCTCGTTTGTAAATAAAAGACGTAAATGAGCCCTCGCCGGTGTGGCTCAGTGGATGGAGTGTCGGCCTGGGGACTGAAGGGTCCCGGGTTCGATTCCAGTCAAGGGCACATGCCTGGGTTGCAGGCTCGATCCCCACAGGGGGGTGTGCAGGAGGCAGCCGATCCATGATTGTTTCTATCTCCCTCTCCCTCTCCCTTTCTCTCTGAAGTCAATAAAAATATATTTTTTAAAAAAGAGAGAAAACGAGAAGCTGCTAAACAGACACACATTAGGATGACCTGGGAGCGTGTGAGAAACGCTGATCCTCAAAGGAAGCCCCGGAGGCTCTCATTCCCGAGGGGAGTGGGCGCAGGGCCGGCATACGGCTCCCCGGGAAGCCGGGCCGAGGCGAGGGAGCCGCGGGGTGGGGGTCCGCGGGCTCCTCGGAATCAGAGCGCGGAACAGGCCTTCCGACTCAGTGGCATCTGGTTAGTGAGTGCAGCTAACCCAGGAACCTAATCTGGTCTCCGTTCACACTTGGCACTCCCCTCCCGATACTCTGGGGTCCCCTGTTAATGGGGGAACAACGGGTTTGTCGTTAACTGAGCTTTCCCGCGGGCACGGGGTACCGACCCGGCAGTCACCGCCGCCCGTGGTTCACTAAAACCAGCGGCTTCCCGGCGGTGTCTGGTGGGTGGGTGGTTTTGTGATGATTTAAGAAGCAGGTGAATAATTTCCGATCAAACTCGGTACCTTGTGGGAAGGGGTTCCAACAGCCCCCCACAACGACTGTCCCTCTCTCCCCGGCTGGAACGAGTTGGCAGTCGCCTGACTTGCCAAGGGGATCAGCGTGTGTTTCTGGGACAGGTCGCCCTGCGTTTCGGTGAGTGAGAGAGGTTGGCGACACCCGTGGCTTCAGGGAGTGAGCGACAAGTTAGGACGCCAGTGAGAAGCGGGGCTTAAACAGCTGAGAAGCGTGTCCTTAGCTTGTAACAACCTCTCTCTACCTGCCTATCAGCGCCCCCCCCCCCCCTCTACCTGCTTATCAGCACCTCTCTCTCTCTCTACCTGCCTATCAGCACCTCTCTCTCTCTCTACCTGCCTATCAGCGCCTCTCTCTCTCTCTACCTGCCTATCAGCGCCCCCCCCCTCTACCTGCCTATCAGCACCTCTCTCTCCTCTCTCTACCTGCCTATCAGCGCCTCTCTCTCTCTCTACCTGCCTATCAGCGCCTCTCTCTCTCTCTACCTGCCTATCAGCGCCCCCCCCCTCTACCTGCCTATCAGCACCTCTCTCTCCTCTCTCTACCTGCCTATCAGCGCCCCCCCTCCTCTCCCTACCTGCCTATCAGCGCCTCTCCCTCCCCCCTCCCCCTCCCTCTCTCCCCCCCCCTCTCTCTCTCCCTCTCCCTCCCCCCTCCCCCCTCCCTCTCCCTCTCTCTCTCTCGGTTCCCTGGAGACTGGAAGCCGCCTTTGTGCTCGTTAAGCCATTCCTTGCCTAGTAGCAGGATTCCATGAACACAGTCGATGCCCCAGGCTGTCGGGGTGCTGTTCGGAGCCTTCCTTCATCCCGGTTTCCGGGCCTCAATTCCGTCTAAAACAGCCAGTTACGCTGCTCCTTCCGCCCGAGGTTTCCCAGGCCGCTGGGCAGACGGTCCGCCCCACCCGGGTCCCAGCTAAGCCTCAGCCCTGGCTCCCGCCTGGCAGTGGGCACATGCTTTCCGATCCGCGTTCTGCCTCCTCGCTTACCCCGGGCGCCGAGCACCTGCTGGCAGGGCGGGCGGAGGGGGCGGCCACCTGCCTGGCGCGGTGACGGCGCTGGATGGGAGAGCGGGGTGAAAAGTGTGTTTCCTCACGGCCCCGGAGGCTTCGTGGAGACGGGTGCGCAGAATAACCAAAACGCAGTTACACATGCTGTGCTTGCCGTGTGGGCGCATGTGAACAGCCTTCATCCCCATGATGCACCTGCAGAACGAGTCCGGGGTGCGAGAGCTGGGAGGGGGCGCGGGAGCTGGGAGGGGGTGCGAGAGCTGGGAGGGCCCTTCCTCCTCGTTTTACAAAGAGCGAATCGGCGGGAGGGGCTTGGTCTCCTGCAGCCTGTGCTGGGCCCCGGGTTGGAGTGCGGGTCCCCACCCTGCCTGCTGCTCCTTCCAGACAAGGGAGGGGCGCGGAGCCAGGGCAAAGACCAGGCATCCAGACTCCAGGCTGCGTCCCATCCTGCCCCCCGCTCCTCCCCCCGCCCCCCGAGCTGCCGCTGACCGTCTGCATCAGATACATCGAGGTGTGGGTGCCTCTGCCCCATCGCTGAGGACCGAGCCGGCTCTGTGGGAGCACCTGGCTTGAGCTCCTGTCCTCCTGTCCTCCTGTGTCCTCCTGTCCTCCTGTGTCCTCCTGTCCTCCTGTCCTCCTGTCCTCCTGTCCTCCTGTTCTCCTGTCCTCCTGTGTCCTCCTGTCCTCCTGTCCTCCTGTCCTCCTGTCCTCCTGTGCCCTCCTGTCCTCCTGCCCTCCTGTCCTCCTGTCCTCCTGTGTCCTCCTGTCCTCCTGTGTCCTCCTGTCCTCCTGTGTCCTCCTGTCCTCCTGTCCTCCTGTCCTCCTGTCCTCCTGTGCCCTCCTGTCCTCCTGTCCTCCTGTCCTCCTGTGTCCTCCTGTCCTCCTGTCCTCCTGTCCTCCTGTCCTCCTGTCCTGCTGTGCCCTCCTGTCCTCCTGTGTCCTCCTGTCCTCCTGTGCCCTCCTGTCCTCCTGTGTCCTCCTGTCCTCCTGTGTCCTCCTGTCCTCCTGTCCTCCTGTCCTCCTGTGTCCTCCTGTCCTCCTGTGCCCTCCTGTCCTCCTGTCCTCCTGTGCCCTCCTGTCCTCCTGTGTCCTCCTGTCCTCCTGTGCCCTCCTGTCCTCCTGTCCTCCTGTCCTCCTGTCCTCCTGTGCCCTCCTGTCCTCCTGTGTCCTCCTGTGTCCTCCTGTCCTTCTGTCCTCCTGTCCTCCTGTGTCCTCCTGTCCTCCTGTCCTCCTGTCCTCCTGTCCTCCTGTCCTCCTGTCCTCCTGTGTCCTCCTGTCCTCCTGTCCTCCTGTGCCCTCCTGTCCTCCTGTCCTCCTGTCCTCCTGTCCTCCTGTGCCCTCCTGTCCTCCTGTCCTCCTGTCCTGCTGTCCTCCTGTCCTCCTGTCCTCCTGTCCTCCTGTGCCCTCCTGTCCTCCTGTCCTGCTGTGCCCTCCTGTCCTCCTGTGTCCTCCTGTCCTCCTGTCCTCCTGTCCTCCTGTGCCCTCCTGTCCTCCTGTCCTCCTGCCCGGCCCTCACCACAAGCTGTGGTTATGAGGCCCATTTTGTTGGTGCACAGACCAGGCTGGCAGGTGATGGGACTGGGCCTGAGGTCGGTCATGAGCTCATGTGTGATGGAGGCAGACTTCCAATCAAGGCTGTTTAATTGTAAAGCTCAAGCACTTTCCAGGGTGATCCTGGGAAGCCATCAGTGAGAAGGGTGCGTGTCTTCCTGAGACCAGAGGGGAGTGTGGATTTCTTCGGAGGGGTCCTGCCGGGAGCGGGAGACGGAGTTCAGGCCAGCTGGTGGCCTGTGACTCTCCCGCAGGCGCTGAGCTCTCGCACGTGGGTGCCTGTTGGTACACACCCACGGCTCTGCCTGTCGCCATGGCCGCTCCTGCTGCTGAGACTGCCTGCCTGGTCTCTGGTCTGTGAAACCCTCGCCATCCTCACCCACTGCGTGTGTGCAAGTCCAGGACAGCATGATTCACAACTAGAGGCCGGTGCTCGAAATGCATGCACTGATGGGGGTCCCTCAACCCAGCCTGCGCCCTCTCCCAATCCTGGATCCCTCGCTCCTGATCGCCCGCCTGCTCACTGCTCCTTAGCGCTTGGGTCGCTGCTCCTTAGCGCTGCCTCGGAGGTGGGAGAGGCTCCCGCCACCACCGCTGTGCTCGCCAGCTGTGAGCCCAGCTTCTGGCTGAGCGGTGCTCCCCCTGTGGGAGCGCACTGACCACCAGGGGCAGCTCCTGCATTGAGCGTCTGCCCCCTGGTGGTCTGTGCGCATCGTAGCAACTGGTCGTTCTGGTCATTACGGCGTAATGGTCACTTAGGCTTTTATTATATAGATAGCCAAATGTCCACCACCCGGTGGGTGAGTGAGTAAGTACAGAGTGGTATAGCCCCATGGTCGGCAAACTGGTGGTCGCGAGCCACACGCGGCTCTTTGGCCCCTTGACTGTGGCTCTTCCACAAAATACCACGGCCTGGGCGAGTTTGTTTTGAAGAAGTGGCGTTAGAAGAAGTGGCGTTAGAAGAAGTTTAAGTTTAAAAAATTCGGCTCTCAAAAGAAATTTCAATCGTACTGTTGATATTTGGCTCTGTTGACGAATGAGTTTGCCGACCACTGGTATGGCCACACGACGGAGCATCATCCAGTGACAAGGAGAAACTGGGTCCCGACACATTGACTGAACTTTGACATCATGACGTGACGTGAAAAAAGCCCGTCACCGAACACCCCCGCTGAATGCCTGCCTTTACTTAGTCCAGAATAGAAAACCTACAGAGACAGAGAGCAGGTCAGTGGTTTGGAGAGGGGGGGCCGTGCCCGGGCGGGGCGGGGGGGGCGCGGGGAGATGGACCAACAATAGTTTCCTGGTTGCTTCCAGGGAAAACAGATGCTCTAGAACTAGATGATGGTGACGGTTGCAAAACCCTGTGAATATACTAAAGAATATTGAATTGTTGCCCAGCCGGCGTGGCTCAGTGGTTGAGTGTCAGCCTAGGAACCAGGAGGTCACGGTTCGATTCCCAGCCAGGGCACATGCCCGGGTTGCGGGCTCCATCCCCAGTGGGGAGCATGCAGGAGGCAGACTGTCAGTGATCCTCTCTCATCACGGATATTTCTGTCTCTCTCTCTCCCTCTCTCTGAAATCAATTTTAAAAATATTTTTTAAACAAGAATATTGAACCATGTACTTGAAATATGTGAAGCATGCGGTGTGTGAGTTATATTTCAGTGAGCCTTTCGAAGAAGACCAGAACAGATAAACGATGGTTCGTCTCTACATGAAATGATACACGGGAGTGAGAATGAAAATGTAATGGGGAGCATGGGTGTACCTCCCAAAGATGATGCTGAGCGAAAGAAGCCAGCCACTGAAGGTGCACACGCGACGGCCATGTATGTGAACGCATGGCCTGTGGGGAGCACGCGGGAGCCGCACGGGGTGCTCGGCTGGAGGCTCCCGGTGAGGAGCCCCGCCGCTTCTGGGCCTTCGGACGCACGCGGGTTCCAGGCAGGAAGCTGCAGCCGCGTCTGTGCCTTCGCGGCGCGCCCTCGTGGAGAGCGGCAGAGGCAGCAGCCCACCGCAGCGGGTTCCCCGTTTGGCAACGGGCTCCGCACGGACTCAGCGTCAACTCGAGAGTCCCAGGCGGAGCCTTTGGAAATGGCCCCGTCTGGACCAGCCGGTGACCCGATGGGACAGACAGTGTCTGCTTCCCGTGCGGGGGGAGCCCTGGCAGGTATTGAGGTCTCCCGGGAACGAGCACAGATCGCAGCGATGGGCGGGAGAGAAGGGAGAGCGGGAGCCACACACGTATCGCCATGGGACCTGAGAGCCGGGCGGTGGGGAGCCTCGGGGCGCTCCATGAAAGGAGGGGTCTGCATTTGGAGCGGCGGGGCCTCGGGCCTCACCGGCGTGGAGCGTGTGGGAGGACAGGGCACCGCGGGGAGAGCAGGACAGAGCCTTCCTCCTCGTCTCCATCGTGGGCGTCGGAGACGGGCACGGAGGCGCCACACCAGCCCGGGACTCGCTGGGAAGCGTCTCTCCGACCCCGCCCGGGCCCACCGACGCCGTCTTCCTTGGCATCACCGGGCTGTGCCTGCACACGGAGCACCTGGAGACTCCTTCACTGGGTGGCACAGCGTCCCCTAGCGATGTCCCTGGCACGCGGGTCACAGCGCTCCCACGGGCTCTCAGACGAGCAGGAGAAAAGCCCCTCCCTCCTCGCTGCGAAGCGTGAACGGACGGCCTCGGTCAGCGTCCCGAGGCAGCGAGCCCACGGACGCACCTGTTCACACACATGGACAGAGGTGTCCCCTGCGGCGCTGGCTCGCGCGATCGGGACGCTGGCGGGTCGCCCGAGGTGCAGGGTGAGGTGGCCCGCTGGGGACCCCGGGGAGCTGCTGCGGGAGTTCTCGCCCAAGTGCAGAGGCCTGGGCCCCGGGGAGCCGATGGTGCTGTTCAGTCTGAGGACAGCGGCTGGAGACCCCGGAGAGCTGGCGGTTCGGTCAGGCGTGAGGCCCGCGAAAAACAGGTGTCCTCGCGCGACGTGGGTGGGAGGGACTCGCTCTTGCGCTGGGACTCGGCCTCTTAGTTCTGTGCAGGCCCTTCACCTGATTAGATAAGGCCCACCCCCAGGGGGGAGCACCTGCCTCAGTCAGACTGCTGATCAGTGTCCACCTCGCCCCACCCCACCCCCAGGCACGCCCAGTGTGATGGCCGACCACACGTCTGGGGATGCGTGTCAAGTTGACACATAAAATTAACCATCACACTTACCAATTACTTAATACTTTTCCGTGTACAGTAACTTAATGTTGTCAGTAGCTTCTTGGAAACTGTGACCTTAAGAGAGTAAACATATGAGGAACCCAGTTGTACCCTAGAGTCTCCAGGGGTCCTCAAACTGCGGCCCGCGGGCCACAGGCGGCCCGCCGAGGACATGGATCCGGCCCGCCGGGGGCCGCTGCCTGTCCTGCTTAGCAGCCGACGCGTCCCGGGCCCGCAGTGCGCATAGGAATTTGTTCATAGTTGTTTTTTCTTAAACTATAGTCCGGCCCTCCCACGGTCTGAGGGACAGTGAACTGGCCCCTGTTTAAAAAGTTTGAGGACCCCTGCCCTAGACTGATGGATAGAAGCAAGAGTTACGTTTCTACAGCATCTTTCTGGTCACAAAAAATCAACATTTTAAACAAAAGACCCCAAACACGTTTAACATTAAACATTGAAATAAATGTGAGCTCAACACATATTTAAGAAAAATTTATACGAACGAGTAAGATGATGAAGGTCCAGCCCCCTTATACCGGGTCAGAGTTGCGGGCCTTTGTGCAGGGCGGGGCGGGGGAGGGGCTGAGGAGGAGCCGGGGTGGGGGGGGGCGGATCCCCACCACTTCACGGCGGGCCTCCTGTCTGTCTCTCCATCTTTGATGCCCGTGCACACAGGTTCCCTCATCTGACACCGCCTCTGCGGTTCCCGGGAGGGTGACGGTTAGCACAGGGTCGGGGCCTCTGGAAGGGCTTCAGGGCCGTGGATCTCCAGGGACGCCGGGGCGGCCGCGCTGGGAGTGGGCGGGTCCTCCAGGCAGCCCCCCCGCACCCCCCCCCAAGAGGTGTCCCATGCAGGGTGTCCTGGCTCCTTTCCTGATGGGGTGACTGCAGATCCTCTGACCAGCTGTGACATCCTGGGGAGACCTGCTGTAGCCAAGGTCTGATCTGGGTTTCGAGGTCTTTGTTGGCCAAGGGGGCTGTGCCTCGTGGTCTGACCTCTCAAGTGCTTCCCAGCGTTCACCTCCTCTCTGAAGGCTCTTCAGTCCGGTCTGACTTGCCTCGATGGGAACGCGGTGGCCGCAGCCCACCGTCCAGGCCTGAGTCCTCTCTTGGGGTCTGGCAGCCTCCGCGGCCAGGCTGGCCGGCTCCGAGAGGCCGCGGGCAGTGAATGCGCAGGGCCGGGCTCCTTAGGGTCCCCAGCCCCCCCGATGGAGGCCTCACTGGGGTTTTATCTGCCCTTTATTCCTGGGTTCCACTGTCTTCCACTCAGTGCTTTTCAGTGGCCCCTCCCGCCCGGGTGTCTGGTTCCGTGGGTCTGGGGTGAGGCCTGGGGCTCTGCATTCTAACAGATTCCCAGCAACACTGTGCGGGCGGCAGGGGGCCCTGCTCGGGGGACCCTGCTGCACTGTGACCAGAGGGAAGGCCGGGCTTCCTGGGTGATCCCTGGCCCCTGGCAGGGCCGGCCACCCCACGGGAACCCGGATGCCGGCCGCTCCGGCTCAGGCCGGCTCGGGCCGCCGGGCGGTGTGGTTTTGGGCTTCACGGCCGAAACCAACAGGTTTGCTCCACCTGCAGTGTCCCAGGCTTGCACCTGGCGTGGGCTCCCTTCCTGCTTCTGCGGCGTTCCCGCTGCTCCGCGGACGGGAGTCCCAGCTGCTGTGGCATCGGCTTGGCCGGGGGGGACGTGCCTCACAATGAGGTGACTGTCCGGAGGGCCTGACAATGCCACGTCTGTGAGCGCGCTGGCTTCCTCCGCAGAGGAGCCGTGGGGGGTCCCTCCCCTGCGGCATCGCTCCCCAAGGCCCGCGTCAGGACCTTGGACCGATCCTAGATGATGCTGGGTCTCCTTCCCTCGGTGGCAGACGGACAGGTCCCTGCGCCTGCTCTGGGAGGACGGCCAGGCCCCGGCCAGGCCCTCCCACCGGGACACGGCTCCCCACCGGTCCGGCCCCCGCCCCTGCGGGTTCCTCACAGCCCTGGGGGAGGAGAGCCAGGCCGGGCTGGAGGCGTAGCGGCTCCACCTTTCCACGGCGCCTCCGCTTTGTCAGTTTTAAGATGCGGCTGACATACTCGAGCGTTCCCTTGCGAATTCAAGTTGATGCAAAACATCAGCACGCAGCCCCGTGTGCTGGCAGCTGCGGAGTCCGCGGCATTTCGGGGGAAGGATTGTGCAATCCAGGGTTTAGCCGTGGGCACCCAGCTCCTCCTCCCACAGCTTCACAATGGGCCTCTGTCGGTGCCTCCTGTGCGTGCCAACAGCCGCAGGTGGCCCGGGAGCTACCTGGCCGGGCCTTCGCCCAGGGAGCTCTCCTCTGTCCCCGCCCGGCGTCCTCGCTGGTGCCCCAAACGCTGCCACCTCTGACACCCCGGTGCCGCCTTGCTCTGGGGGAGATGCTCTGCGGTCTCGCTGTTCCTTCCCTGGGACATGGGGGTGGCTCTGGCGCTGGGCCTGAGCCAGGTCAGCAGGCACAGCCAGACCGGTCACAGCCTGGTCTCCCCGTCTGTCCCTTCTGCGATGCATTCCTTCGGCCGTTGCTCATCCCGCCATCCCTTCATCCTTCATTTAACGCAGCACCGACCGTGTGCCGAGCGGCAGGCTCGCTGCGGAGCGATGGGCTGGGTGCGCCGTTGGCGGGACGTGTTCCCCAGGGCCGTGTGCAAGCTTGTGAGACACGGGTCCTATGTCTGAGGATTCACCCTGACCTGCTGAGCCCCATGGGGTGGAGACAAGGGATGGGTCCGCCCCTCTGGCCCTTCCTCACCTCTCCTCCCAGCCCACAGCTCTCCCGGTGCTCCACCGCCGGGCCAGTGAGTGGTGGGCAGAGACGGGCCTGTGCGTGCCCCTGCGTGTGTGCGTGTGTGTGCGTGTGGTGGGACAAGTGCTCATATAATAGGCTTTGTAATTTGGGCAAATTTTTAAATCACTCAGTGGAATTCACTCATTCAATAAATGCTCTCAGCTCGGCCAGTGTGGCTCAGTGGCTGAACATCGACCTAAGAACCAGGAGGTCACGGTTCGATTCCCCGTCAGGGCACAGGCCCGGGTTGTGGGCTCCATCCCCGGTGTGGGGCGTGGAGGAGGCAGCCGATCCATGAGTCTCTCTCATCACTGATGTTTCTCTCTCTCTCTCCCTCTCCCTTCTCTCTGAAATCAATAAAATCATATTTTAAAACTAAAAGTCAATAACCGCTCTCAGTTAGAAGAAGGGCCTCGGAGGAGCTGCGGGAAACCCACCCCCGATCATGAGTCGCTGTGGGAGTGCAAGGAGGCCTTGCTTCCGTGCCTGCGGGTAAAGGTGGACGCAGTGAGCGCACAGCCCCCTCTGGGAGCTACCTGCAGGCAGCACCTGCCTGCGCTTCTGAGAAACGGTGCAGCCGCGAGCGAGGCCTGTGCCGCCCTGCCCGGTGCCCCCCTGCCCGGTGCCCCCTGCCCGGTGCTGTTAGCTGCCCGGTGCCCCCATGCCCGGTGCTGTTAGCTGCCCGGTGCTGTTAGCTGCCCGGTGCTGTTAGCTGCCCGGTGCCCCCTGCCCGGTGCCCCCTGCCCAGTGCCGCCCTGCCCGGTGCCCCCTGCCCGGTGCCGCCCTGCCCGGTGCCGCCCTGCCCGGTGCTGTTAGCTGCCCGGTGCTGTTAGCTGCCCGGTGCTGTTAGCTGCCCAGTGCCCCCTGCCCAGTGCTGTTAGCTGCCCGGTGCCCCCTGCCCGGTGCCCCCTGCCCAGTGCCGCCCTGCCCGGTGCCCCCTGCCCGGTGCCGCCCTGCCCGGTGCCGCCCTGCCCGGTGCTGTTAGCTGCCCGGTGCCCCCTGCCCGGTGCCGCCCTGCCCGGTGCCCCCTGCCCGGTGCTGTTAGCTGCCTGGTGCCGCCCTGCCCGGTGCTGTTAGCTGCCCGGTGCTGTTAGCTGCCCGGTGCCCCATGCCCGGTGCTGTTAGCTGCCCGGTGCTGTTAGCTGCCCGGTGCTGTTAGCTGCCCGGTGCCCCCCTGCCCGGTGCTGTTAGCTGCCCGGTGACGCCCTGCCCGGTGCCGCCCTGCCCGGTGCTGTTAGCTGCCCGGTTCCCCCCTGCCCGGTGCTGTTAGCTGCCCAGTGCCCCCCTGCCCGGTGCTGTTAGCTGCCCGGTGCCCCCCTGCCCGGTGCTGTTAGCTGCCCAGTTCCCCCTGCCCGGTGCTGTTAGCTGCCCAGTGCCGCCCTGCCCGGTGCCGCCCTGCCCGGTGCTGTTAGCTGCCCGGTGCCCCCTGCCCGGTGCTGTTAGCTGCCCAGTGCCACCCTGCCCGGTGCCGCCCTGCCCGGTGCCGCCCTGCCCGGTGCTGTTAGCTGCCCGGTGCCGCCCTGCCCGGTGCTGTTAGCTGCCCGGTGCTGTTAGCTGCCCGGTGCCGCCCTGCCCGGTGCCGCCCTACCCGGTGCTGTTAGCTGCCCGGTGCCGCCCTGCCCGGTGCTGTCAGCTGCCTAGGGGAGCCCAGAGCACGGGGACTGGTCACGCAGGGTCCTCGTTGCCAGCAGAGCGCCCAGCTGCCCGCGGCTTGAGGACTGGCTGGCGGCCGGAGCCACCTTATTTGGTAGCGAGGCTACTGGGTGCTGGGCGGGCAGCGGCCCCAGGACCCGGGGTCTGTGCTTCCTCACCCACAGGCCCGGCTGCTGCCCAGGAAACACGCCGGCTGCGCTGGCTGGTGACGGCTGCCAGACGACACTGTCTGACGGGGGCCAGGACGAATTGGGACGTGGCCTCTGCAGGCCTTGACTGCATCCACGGGGCTGCCCAGAGCGCAGGAGAGGCGGCGGCCGGGCCTGGGGGAGCAGGAGCCGCCTGGCTGGTGCATCTTGGTCTCAGGGAGCCCAGGGCTCCCCAACCTCCACGCCCGCTGCTCGCCACCCGGCCACCGCTCACTGCGCCCCCGCGAGAGACAGCGTTCTCCCGGGAGCAGTGGGCTGGTCCCCACTAGAGACAGCGTTCTCCCGGGAGCAGTGGGCTGGTCCCCACAGCGTTCTCCCGGGAGCAGTGGGCTGGTCCCCATGGAGACAGCGTTCTCCCGGGAGCAGTGGGCTGGTCCCCACTAGAGACAGCGTTCTCCGGGGAGCAGTGGGCTGGTCCCCATGGAGACAGCGTTCTCCCGGGAGCAGTGGGCTGGTCCCCACTAGAGACAGCGTTCTCCCGGGAGCAGTGGGCTGGTCCCCACTAGAGACAGCGTTCTCCCGGGAGCAGTGGGCTGGTCCCCATGGAGACAGCGTTCTCCCGGGAGCAGTGGGCTGGTCCCCACTAGAGGCAGCGTTCTCCCGGGAGCCGTGGGCTGGTCCCCACTAGAGACAGCGTTCTCCCGGGAGCAGTGGGCTGGTCCCCATGGAGACAGCGTTCTCCCGGGAGCCGTGGGCTGGTCCCCACTAGAGACAGCGTTCTCCCGGGAGCCGTGGGCTGGTCCCCACAGCGTTCTCCCGGGAGCAGTGGGCTGGTCCCCACTAGAGACAGCGTTCTCCCGGGAGCCGTGGGCTGGTCCCCACTAGAGACAGCGTTCTCCCGGGAGCCGTGGGCTGGTCCCCACAGCGTTCTCCCGGGAGCAGTGGGCTGGTCCCCACTAGAGACAGCGTTCTCCCGGGAGCAGTGGGCTGGTCCCCATGGAGACAGCGTTCTCCCGGGAGCCGTGGGCTGGTCCCCACAGCGTTCTCCCGGGAGCAGTGGGCTGGTCCCCACTAGAGACAGCGTTCTCCCGGGAGCCGTGGGCTGGTCCCCACTAGAGACAGCGTTCTCCCGGGAGCCGTGGGCTGGTCCCCACAGCGTTCTGCCGGGAGCAGTGGGCTGGTCCCCACTAGAGACAGCGTTCTCCCGGGAGCCGTGGGCTGGTCCCCACTAGAGACAGCGTTCTCCCGGGAGCAGTGGGCTGGTCCCCATGGAGACAGCGTTCTCCCGGGAGCAGTGGGCTGGTCCCCACTAGAGACAGCGTTCTCCCGGGAGCAGTGGGCTGGTCCCCACTAGAGACAGCGTTCTCCCGGGAGCAGTGGGCTGGTCCCCACTAGAGACACCGTTCTCCCGGGAACAGTGGGCTGGTCCCCACTAGAGACAGCGTTCTCCCGGGAGCAGTGGGCTGGTCCCCACTAGAGACAGCGTTCTCCCGGGAGCAGTGGGCTGGTCCCCACTAGAGACAGCGTTCTCCGGGGAGCAGTGGGCTGGTCCCCATGGAGACAGCGTTCTCCCGGGAGCAGTGGGCTGGTCCCCACTAGAGACAGCGTTCTCCCGGGAGCAGTGGGCTGGTCCCCACTAGAGACAGCGTTCTCCCGGGAGCAGTGGGCTGGTCCCCATGGAGACAGCGTTCTCCCGGGAGCAGTGGGCTGGTCCCCACTAGAGGCAGCGTTCTCCCGGGAGCCGTGGGCTGGTCCCCACTAGAGACAGCGTTCTCCCGGGAGCAGTGGGCTGGTCCCCATGGAGACAGCGTTCTCCCGGGAGCCGTGGGCTGGTCCCCACTAGAGACAGCGTTCTCCCGGGAGCCGTGGGCTGGTCCCCACAGCGTTCTCCCGGGAGCAGTGGGCTGGTCCCCACTAGAGACAGCGTTCTCCCGGGAGCCGTGGGCTGGTCCCCACTAGAGACAGCGTTCTCCCGGGAGCCGTGGGCTGGTCCCCACAGCGTTCTCCCGGGAGCAGTGGGCTGGTCCCCACTAGAGACAGCGTTCTCCCGGGAGCAGTGGGCTGGTCCCCATGGAGACAGCGTTCTCCCGGGAGCCGTGGGCTGGTCCCCACAGCGTTCTCCCGGGAGCAGTGGGCTGGTCCCCACTAGAGACAGCGTTCTCCCGGGAGCCGTGGGCTGGTCCCCACTAGAGACAGCGTTCTCCCGGGAGCCGTGGGCTGGTCCCCACAGCGTTCTGCCGGGAGCAGTGGGCTGGTCCCCACTAGAGACAGCGTTCTCCCGGGAGCCGTGGGCTGGTCCCCACTAGAGACAGCGTTCTCCCGGGAGCAGTGGGCTGGTCCCCATGGAGACAGCGTTCTCCCGGGAGCAGTGGGCTGGTCCCCACTAGAGACAGCGTTCTCCCGGGAGCAGTGGGCTGGTCCCCACTAGAGACAGCGTTCTCCCGGGAGCAGTGGGCTGGTCCCCACTAGAGACACCGTTCTCCCGGGAACAGTGGGCTGGTCCCCACTAGAGACAGCGTTCTCCCGGGAGCAGTGGGCTGGTCCCCACTAGAGACAGCGTTCTCCCGGGAGCCGTGGGCTGGTCCCCACTAGAGGCAGCGTTCTCCGGGGAACAGTGGGCTGGTCCCCATGGAGGCAGCGTTCTCCCGGGAGCAGTGGGCTGGTCCCCACTAGAGACAGCGTTCTCCCGGGAGCAGTGGGCTGGTCCCCATGGAGACAGTGTTCTCCCGGGAGCCGTGGGCTGGTCCCCACTAGAGACAGCGTTCTCCGGGAACAGTGGGCTGGTCCCCATGGAGACAGTGTTCTCCCGGGAGCCGTGGGCTGGTCCCCACTAGAGACAGCGTTCCCCCGGGAACAGTGGGCTGGTCCCCATGGAGACAGTGTTCTCCCGGGAGCCGTGGGCTGGTCCCCACTAGAGACAGCGTTCTCCCGGGAGCCGTGGGCTGGTCCCCACTAGAGACAGCGTTCCCCCGGGAACAGTGGGCTGGTCCCCATGGAGACAGTGTTCTCCCGGGAGCCGTGGGCTGGTCCCCACTAGAGACAGCGTTCTCCGGGAACAGTGGGCTGGTCCCCACTAGAGACAGCGTTCTCCCGGGAACAGTGGGCTGGTCCCCATGGAGGCAGCGTTCTCCCGGGAGCCGTGGGCTGGTCCCCATGGAGGCAGCGTTCTCCCGGGAGCAGTGGGCTGGTCCCCATGGAGGCAGCGTTCTCCCGGGAGCCGTGGGCTGGTCCCCATGGAGACAGTGTTCTCCCGGGAACAGTGGGCTGGTCCCCACTAGAGACAGTGTTCTCCCGGGAGCCGTGGGCTGGTCCCCATGGAGACAGTGTTCTCCCGGGAGCAGTGGGCTGGTCCCCATGGAGGCAGCGTTCTCCCGGGAGCAGTGGGCTGGTCCCCATGGAGGCAGCGTTCTCCCGGGAGCCGTGGGCTGGTCCCCATGGAGACAGTGTTCTCCCGGGAACAGTGGGCTGGTCCCCACTAGAGACAGTGTTCTCCCGGGAGCCGTGGGCTGGTCCCCATGGAGACAGTGTTCTCCCGGGAACAGTGGGCTGGTCCCCACTAGAGACAGTGTTCTCCCGGGAGCTGTGGGCTGGTCCCCACTAGAGACAGCGTTCTCCCGGGAACAGTGGGCTGGTCCCCACTAGAGACAGCGTTCTCCCGGGAACAGTGGGCTGGTCCCCACTAGAGACAGTGTTCTCCCGGGAGCAGTGGGCTGGTCCCCATGGAGACAGTGTTCTCCCGGGAGCCGTGGGCTGGTCCCCACTAGAGACAGTGTTCTCCCGGGAACAGTGGGCTGGTCCCCATGGAGACAGTGTTCTCCCGGGAGCAGTGGGCTGGTCCCCACTAGAGACAGTGTTCTCCCGGGAACAGTGGGCTGGTCCCCATGGAGACAGTGTTCTCCCGGGAGCCGTGGGCTGGTCCCCACTAGAGACAGCGTTCTCCGGGAACAGTGGGCTGGTCCCCATGGAGGCAGCGTTCTCCCGGGAGCCGTGGGCTGGTCCCCATGGAGACAGTGTTCTCCCGGGAGCAGTGGGCTGGTCCCCATGGAGGCAGCGTTCTCCCGGGAGCAGTGGGCTGGTCCCCATGGAGACAGTGTTCTCCCGGGAGCAGTGGGCTGGTCCCCATGGAGACAGTGTTCTCCCGGGAGCAGTGGGCTGGTCCCCACTAGAGACAGTGTTCTCCCGGGAACAGTGGGCTGGTCCCCATGGAGACAGTGTTCTCCCGGGAGCCGTGGGCTGGTCCCCACTAGAGACAGCGTTCTCCGGGAACAGTGGGCTGGTCCCCATGGAGGCAGCGTTCTCCCGGGAGCCGTGGGCTGGTCCCCATGGAGACAGTGTTCTCCCGGGAGCAGTGGGCTGGTCCCCATGGAGGCAGCGTTCTCCCGGGAGCAGTGGGCTGGTCCCCACTAGAGGCACCGTTCTCCCGGGAGCAGTGGGCTGGTCCCCACTAGAGACAGTGTTCTCCCGGGAACAGTGGGCTGGTCCCCACTAGAGACAGCGTTCTCCCGGGAACAGTGGGCTGGTCCCCACTAGAGACAGTGTTCTCCCGGGAGCAGTGGGCTGGTCCCCACTAGAGACAGCGTTCTCCCGGGAGCAGTGGGCTGGTCCCCACTAGAGACAGCGTTCTCCCGGGAGCCGTGGGCTGGTCCCCACTAGAGACAGCGTTCTCCCGGGAGCAGTGGGCTGGTCCCCACTAGAGACAGCGTTCTCCCGGGAACAGTGGGCTGGTCCCCACTAGAGACAGTGTTCTCCCGGGAGCAGTGGGCTGGTCCCCACTAGAGACAGCGTTCTCCCGGGAACAGTGGGCTGGTCCCCACTAGAGACAGCGTTCTCCCGGGAACAGTGGGCTGGTCCCCACTAGAGACAGCGTTCTCCCGGGAGCAGTGGGCTGGTCCCCATGGAGGCAGCGTTCTCCCGGGAACAGGGGGCTGGTCCCCACTAGAGGCAGCGTTCTCCCGGGAACAGGGGGCTGGTCCCCACTAGAGACAGCGTTCTCCCGGGAACAGGGGGCTGGTCCCCACTAGAGGCAGCGTTCTCCCGGGAGCAGTGGGCTGGTCCCCACTAGAGACAGCGTTCTCCCGGGGAGCAGTGGGCTGGTCCCCATGGAGACAGCGTTCTCCCGGGAGCAGTGGGCTGGTCCCCACTAGAGACAGCGTTCTCCCGGGAGCAGTGGGCTGGTCCCCACTAGAGACAGCGTTCTCCCGGGAGCAGTGGGCTGGTCCCCATGGAGGCAGCGTTCTCCCGGGAACAGGGGGCTGGTCCCCACTAGAGACAGCGTTCTCCCGGGAGCAGTGGGCTGGTCCCCACTAGAGACAGCGTTCTCCCGGGAGCAGTGGGCTGGTCCCCACTAGAGACAGCGTTCTCCCGGGAGCAGTGGGCTGGTCCCCATGGAGACAGCGTTCTCCCGGGAGCAGTGGGCTGGTCCCCACTAGAGACAGCGTTCTCCCGGGAGCAGTGGGCTGGTCCCCACTAGAGACAGCGTTCTCCCGGGAGCAGTGGGCTGGTCCCCACTAGAGACAGCGTTCTCCCGGGAGCAGTGGGCTGGTCCCCATGGAGGCAGTGTTCTCCCGGGAGCAGTGGGCTGGTCCCCACTAGAGACAGCGTTCTCCCGGGAACAGTGGGCTGGTCCCCATGGAGACAGTGTTCTCCCGGGAACAGTGGGCTGGTCCCCACTAGAGACAGCGTTCTCCCGGGAGCAGTGGGCTGGTCCCCATGGAGGCAGCGTTCTCCCGGGAACAGTGGGCTGGTCCCCACTAGAGACAGCGTTCTCCCGGGAGCAGTGGGCTGGTCCCCATGGAGGCAGCGTTCTCCCGGGAACAGGGGGCTGGTCCCCACTAGAGGCAGCGTTCTCCCGGGAACAGGGGGCTGGTCCCCACTAGAGACAGCGTTCTCCCGGGAGCAGTGGGCTGGTCCCCACTAGAGACAGCGTTCTCCCGGGAGCAGTGGGCTGGTCCCCACTAGAGACAGCGTTCTCCCGGGAGCAGTGGGCTGGTCCCCACTAGAGACAGCGTTCTCCCGGGAGCAGTGGGCTGGTCCCCACTAGAGACAGCGTTCTCCCGGGAGCAGTGGGCTGGTCCCCACTAGAGACAGCGTTCTCCCGGGAGCAGTGGGCTGGTCCCCACTAGAGACAGCGTTCTCCCGGGAGCAGTGGGCTGGTCCCCATGGAGGCAGTGTTCTCCCGGGAGCAGTGGGCTGGTCCCCACTAGAGACAGCGTTCTCCCGGGAACAGTGGGCTGGTCCCCATGGAGACAGTGTTCTCCCGGGAACAGTGGGCTGGTCCCCACTAGAGACAGCGTTCTCCCGGGAGCAGTGGGCTGGTCCCCATGGAGGCAGCGTTCTCCCGGGAACAGTGGGCTGGTCCCCACTAGAGACAGCGTTCTCCCGGGAGCAGTGGGCTGGTCCCCATGGAGGCAGCGTTCTCCCGGGAACAGGGGGCTGGTCCCCACTAGAGGCAGCGTTCTCCCGGGAACAGGGGGCTGGTCCCCACTAGAGACAGCGTTCTCCCGGGAACAGGGGGCTGGTCCCCACTAGAGGCAGCGTTCTCCCGGGAGCAGTGGGCTGGTCCCCACTAGAGACAGCGTTCTCCCGGGGAGCAGTGGGCTGGTCCCCATGGAGACAGCGTTCTCCCGGGAGCAGTGGGCTGGTCCCCACTAGAGACAGCGTTCTCCCGGGAGCAGTGGGCTGGTCCCCACTAGAGACAGCGTTCTCCCGGGAGCAGTGGGCTGGTCCCCATGGAGGCAGCGTTCTCCCGGGAACAGGGGGCTGGTCCCCACTAGAGACAGCGTTCTCCCGGGAGCAGTGGGCTGGTCCCCACTAGAGGCAGCGTTCTCCCGGGAACAGGGGGCTGGTCCCCACTAGAGACAGCGTTCTCCCGGGAGCAGTGGGCTGGTCCCCATGGAGGCAGCGTTCTCCCGGGAACAGGGGGCTGGTCCCCACTAGAGACAGCGTTCTCCCGGGAGCAGTGGGCTGGTCCCCACTAGAGGCAGCGTTCTCCCGGGAACAGGGGGCTGGTCCCCACTAGAGACAGCGTTCTCCCGGGAACAGGGGGCTGGTCCCCACTAGAGACAGCGTTCTCCCGGGAGCAGTGGGCTGGTCCCCACTAGAGACAGCGTTCTCCCGGGAGCAGTGGGCTGGTCCCCACTAGAGACAGCGTTCTCCCGGGAGCAGTGGGCTGGTCCCCATGGAGGCAGCGTTCTCCCGGGAACAGTGGGCTGGTCCCCACTAGAGACAGCGTTCTCCCGGGAGCAGTGGGCTGGTCCCCACTAGAGACAGCGTTCTCCCGGGAGCAGTGGGCTGGTCCCCACTAGAGACAGTGTTCTCCCGGGAGCAGTGGGCTGGTCCCCACTAGAGGCAGCGTTCTCCCGGGAGCAGTGGGCTGGTCCCCACTAGAGACAGCGTTCTCCCGGGAGCAGTGGGCTGGTCCCCACTAGAGACAGCGTTCTCCCGGGAGCAGTGGGCTGGTCCCCACTAGAGACAGCGTTCTCCCGGGAGCCGTGGGCTGGTCCCCACTAGAGACAGCGTTCTCCCGGAAGCAGTGGGCTGGTCCCCACAGTGTTCTCCCGGGAACAGTGGGCTGGTCCCCACTAGAGGCAGCGTTCTCCCGGGAGCAGTGGGCTGGTCCCCACTAGAGACAGCGTTCTCCCGGGAGCAGTGGGCTGGTCCCCATGGAGGCAGCGTTCTCCCGGGAACAGTGGGCTGGTCCCCACTAGAGACAGCGTTTTCCCGGGAGCAGTGGGCTGGTCCCCACTAGAGACAGCGTTCTCCCGGGAGCCGTGGGCTGGTCCCCACTAGAGACAGCGTTCTCCCGGGAGCAGGGGGCTGGTCCCCATGGAGGCAGTGTTCTCCCGGGAGCAGTGGGCTGGTCCCCACTAGAGACAGCGTTCTCCCGGGAGCAGTGGGCTGGTCCCCACTAGAGACAGCGTTCTCCCGGGAGCAGTGGGCTGGTCCCCACAGCGTTCTCCCGGGAGCAGGGGGCTGGTCCCCATGGAGACAGCGTTCTCCCGGGAACAGTGGGCTGGTCCCCACTAGAGACAGCGTTCTCCCGGGAGCCGTGGGCTGGTCCCCACTAGAGACAGCGTTCTCCCGGGAGCAGTGGGCTGGTCCCCACTAGAGACAGCGTTCTCCCGGGAGCAGTGGGCTGGTCCCCACTAGAGACAGCGTTCTCCCGGGAGCAGTGGGCTGGTCCCCACTAGAGACAGCGTTCTCCCGGGAGCAGTGGGCTGGTCCCCACTAGAGACAGCGTTCTCCCGGGAGCAGTGGGCTGGTCCCCACTAGAGACAGCGTTCTCCCGGGAGCCGTGGGCTGGTCCCCACTAGAGACAGCGTTCTCCCGGGAGCAGTGGGCTGGTCCCCACTAGAGACAGCGTTCTCCCGGGAGCAGTGGGCTGGTCCCCACTAGAGACAGCGTACTCCCGGGAGCAGTGGGCTGGTCCCCACTAGAGACAGCGTTCTCCCGGGAGCCGTGGGCTGGTCCCCACTAGAGACAGCGTTCTCCCGGGAGCAGTGGGCTGGTCCCCACTAGAGACAACGTTCTCCCGGGAGCAGTGGGCTGGTCCCCATGGAGGCAGCGTTCTCCCGGGAGCCGTGGGCTGGTCCCCACTAGAGACAGCGTTCTCCCGGGAGCAGTGGGCTGGTCCCCACTAGAGACAGCGTTCTCCCGGGAACAGTGGGCTGGTCCCCACTAGAGACAGCGTTCTCCCGGGAGCAGTGGGCTGGTCCCCATGGAGGCAGTGTTCTCCCGGGAGCAGTGGGCTGGTCCCCACTAGAGACAGCGTTCTCCCGGGAGCAGTGGGCTGGTCCCCATGGAGGCAGCGTTCTCCCGGGAGCAGTGGGCTGGTCCCCATGGAGACAGCGTTCTCCCGGGAGCAGTGGGCTGGTCCCCACTAGAGACAGCGTTCTCCCGGGAGCAGTGGGCTGGTCCCCATGGAGGCAGTGTTCTCCCAGGAGCCGTGGGCTGGTCCCCACTAGAGACAGCGTTCTCCCGGGAGCAGTGGGCTGGTCCCCACTAGAGACAGCGTTCTCCCGGGAGCAGTGGGCTGGTCCCCACTAGAGACAACGTTCTCCCGGGAGCAGTGGGCTGGTCCCCATGGAGGCAGCGTTCTCCCGGGAGCCGTGGGCTGGTCCCCACTAGAGACAGCGTTCTCCCGGGAGCAGTGGGCTGGTCCCCACTAGAGACAGCGTTCTCCCGGGAGCGGTGGGCTGGTCCCCACTAGAGACAGCGTTCTCCCGGGAGCAGTGGGCTGGTCCCCATGGAGGCAGTGTTCTCCCGGGAGCAGTGGGCTGGTCCCCATGGAGGCAGCGTTCTCCCGGGAGCAGTGGGCTGGTCCCCATGGAGGCAGCGTTCTCCCGGGAGCCGTGGGCTGGTCCCCACTAGAGACAGCGTTCTCCCGGGAGCAGTGGGCTGGTCCCCACTAGAGACAGCGTTCTCCCGGGAGCAGTGGGCTGGTCCCCACTAGAGACAGCGTTCTCCCGGGAGCAGTGGGCTGGTCCCCACTAGAGACAGCGTTCTCCCGGGAGCAGTGGGCTGGTCCCCACTAGAGACAGCGTTCTCCCGGGAGCAGTGGGCTGGTCCCCACTAGAGACAGCGTTCTCCCGGGAGCAGTGGGCTGGTCCCCACTAGAGACAGCGTTCTCCCGGGAACAGTGGGCTGGTCCCCACTAGAGACAGCGTTCTCCCGGGAACAGTGGGCTGGTCCCCACTAGAGACAGCGTTCTCCCGGGAGCCGTGGGCTGGTCCCCACTAGAGACAGCGTTCTCCCGGGAACAGTGGGCTGGTCCCCACTAGAGACAGCGTTCCCCCGGGAGCGGTGGGCTGGTCCCCACTAGAGACAGTGTTCTCCCGGGAGCAGTGGGCTGGTCCCCACTAGAGACAGTGTTCTCCCGGGAGCAGTGGGCTGGTCCCCACTAGAGACAGCGTTCTCCCGGGAACAGTGGGCTGGTCCCCACTAGAGACAGCGTTCTCCCGGGAGCAGGGGGCTGGTCCCCACTAGAGACAGCGTTCTCCCGGGAGCAGTGGGCTGGTCCCCACTAGAGACAGCGTTCTCCCGGGAACAGGGGGCTGGTCCCCACTAGAGACAGCGTTCTCCCGGGAGCAGTGGGCTGGTCCCCACTAGAGACAGCGTTCTCCCGGGAGCAGTGGGCTGGTCCCCACTAGAGACAGCGTTCTCCCGGGAACAGGGGGCTGGTCCCCACTAGAGACAGCGTTCTCCCGGGAGCAGTGGGCTGGTCCCCACTAGAGACAGCGTTCTCCCGGGAGCAGTGGGCTGGTCCCCACTAGAGACAGCGTTCTCCCGGGAGCAGTGGGCTGGTCCCCACTAGAGACAGCGTTCTCCCGGGAGCAGTGGGCTGGTCCCCACAGTGTTCTCCCGGGAACAGTGGGCTGGTCCCCACTAGAGGCAGCGTTCTCCCGGGAGCAGTGGGCTGGTCCCCACTAGAGACAGCGTTCTCCCGGGAGCCGTGGGCTGGTCCCCACTAGAGACAGCGTTCTCCCGGGAGCCGTGGGCTGGTCCCCACTAGAGACAGCGTTCTCCCGGGAACAGTGGGCTGGTCCCCACTAGAGACAGCGTTCTCCCGGGAGCCGTGGGCTGGTCCCCACTAGAGACAGCGTTCTCCCGGGAGCCGTGGGCTGGTCCCCACTAGAGACAGCGTTCTCCCGGGAGCAGTGGGCTGGTCCCCATGGAGGCAGTGTTCTCCCGGGAGCCGTGGGCTGGTCCCCACTAGAGACAGCGTTCTCCCGGGAGCAGTGGGCTGGTCCCCATGGAGGCAGTGTTCTCCCGGGAGCCGTGGGCTGGTCCCCACTAGAGACAGCGTTCTCCCGGGAGCAGTGGGCTGGTCCCCACTAGAGACAGCGTTCTCCCGGGAGCAGTGGGCTGGTCCCCACTAGAGACAGCGTTCTCCCGGGAGCAGTGGGCTGGTCCCCACTAGAGACAGCGTTCTCCCGGGAGCAGTGGGCTGGTCCCCACTAGAGACAGCGTTCTCCCGGGAGCAGTGGGCTGGTCCCCACTAGAGACAGCGTTCTCCCGGGAGCAGTGGGCTGGTCCCCACTAGAGACAGCGTTCTCCCGGGAGCAGTGGGCTGGTCCCCACTAGAGACAGCGTTCTCCCGGGAGCAGTGGGCTGGTCCCCACTAGAGACAGCGTTCTCCCGGGAGCAGTGGGCTGGTCCCCACTAGAGACAGCGTTCTCCCGGGAGCAGTGGGCTGGTCCCCATGGAGACAGTGTTCTCCCGGGAGCAGTGGGCTGGTCCCCATGGAGACAGTGTTCTCCCGGGAGCAGTGGGCTGGTCCCCACTAGAGACAGCGTTCTCCCGGGAGCAGTGGGCTGGTCCCCACTAGAGACAGCGTTCCCCCGGGAACAGTGGGCTGGTCCCCACTAGAGACAGTGTTCTCCCGGGAGCAGTGGGCTGGTCCCCACTAGAGACAGCGTTCTCCCGGGAGCAGTGGGCTGGTCCCCATGGAGACAGCGTTCTCCCGGGAGCAGTGGGCTGGTCCCCACTAGAGACAGCGTTCTCCCGGGAGCAGTGGGCTGGTCCCCATGGAGGCAGTGTTCTCCCAGGAGCCGTGGGCTGGTCCCCACTAGAGACAGCGTTCTCCCGGGAGCAGTGGGCTGGTCCCCACTAGAGACAGCGTTCTCCCGGGAGCAGTGGGCTGGTCCCCACTAGAGACAACGTTCTCCCGGGAGCAGTGGGCTGGTCCCCATGGAGGCAGCGTTCTCCCGGGAGCCGTGGGCTGGTCCCCACTAGAGACAGCGTTCTCCCGGGAGCAGTGGGCTGGTCCCCACTAGAGACAGCGTTCTCCCGGGAGCAGTGGGCTGGTCCCCACTAGAGACAGCGTTCTCCCGGGAGCAGTGGGCTGGTCCCCACTAGAGACAGCGTTCTCCCGGGAGCAGTGGGCTGGTCCCCATGGAGACAGCGTTCTCCCGGGAGCAGTGGGCTGGTCCCCACTAGAGACAGCGTTCTCCCGGGAGCAGTGGGCTGGTCCCCACTAGAGACAGCGTTCTCCCGGGAGCAGTGGGCTGGTCCCCATGGAGACAGCGTTCTCCCGGGAGCAGTGGGCTGGTCCCCACTAGAGACAGCGTTCTCCCGGGAGCAGTGGGCTGGTCCCCACTAGAGACAGCGTTCTCCCGGGAGCAGTGGGCTGGTCCCCACTAGAGACAGTGTTCTCCCGGGAGCAGTGGGCTGGTCCCCACTAGAGACAGCGTTCTCCCGGGAGCAGTGGGCTGGTCCCCACTAGAGACAGCGTTCTCCCGGGAGCAGTGGGCTGGTCCCCACTAGAGGCAGCGTTCTCCCGGGAACAGTGGGCTGGTCCCCACTAGAGACAGCGTTCTCCCGGGAGCAGTGGGCTGGTCCCCACTAGAGACAGCGTTCTCCCGGGAGCAGTGGGCTGGTCCCCACTAGAGACAGCGTTCTCCCGGGAGCAGTGGGCTGTCCCCACTAGAGACAGCGTTCTCCCGGGAGCAGTGGGCTGGTCCCCATGGAGACAGCGTTCTCCCGGGAGCAGTGGGCTGGTCCCCACTAGAGACAGCGTTCTCCCGGGAGCAGTGGGCTGGTCCCCACTAGAGACAGCGTTCTCCCGGGAGCAGTGGGCTGGTCCCCACTAGAGACAGTGTTCTCCCGGGAGCAGTGGGCTGGTCCCCACTAGAGACAGCGTTCTCCCGGGAGCAGTGGGCTGGTCCCCACTAGAGGCAGCGTTCTCCCGGGAACAGTGGGCTGGTCCCCACTAGAGACAGCGTTCTCCCGGGAGCAGTGGGCTGGTCCCCACTAGAGACAGCGTTCTCCCGGGAGCAGTGGGCTGGTCCCCACTAGAGACAGCGTTCTCCCGGGAGCAGTGGGCTGGTCCCCACTAGAGACAGCGTTCTCCCGGGAGCAGTGGGCTGGTCCCCATGGAGACAGCGTTCTCCCGGGAGCAGTGGGCTGGTCCCCACTAGAGACACCGTTCTCCCGGGAGCAGGGGGCTGGTCCCCATGGAGACAGCGTTCTCCCGGGAGCAGTGGGCTGGTCCCCACTAGAGACAGCGTTCTCCCGGGAACAGTGGGCTGGTCCCCATGGAGGCAGTGTTCTCCCGGGAGCAGTGGGCTGGTCCCCACTAGAGACAGCGTTCTCCCGGGAACAGTGGGCTGGTCCCCATGGAGGCAGTGTTCTCCCGGGAACAGGGGGCTGGTCCCCATGGAGGCAGTGTTCTCCCGGGAGCAGTGGGCTGGTCCCCATGGAGGCAGTGTTCTCCCGGGAGCAGTGGGCTGGTCCCCACTAGAGACAGCGTTCTCCCGGGAGCAGTGGGCTGGTCCCCACTAGAGACAGCGTTCTCCCGGGAGCAGTGGGCTGGTCCCCATGGAGGCAGCGTTCTCCCGGGAACAGGGGGCTGGTCCCCACTAGAGGCAGCGTTCTCCCGGGAACAGTGGGCTGGTCCCCACTAGAGACAGCGTTCTCCCGGGAGCAGTGGGCTGGTCCCCACTAGAGACAGCGTTCTCCCGGGAGCAGTGGGCTGGTCCCCACTAGAGACAGCGTTCTGCCGGGAGCAGTGGGCTGGTCCCCACTAGAGACAGCGTTCTCCCGGGAGCCGTGGGCTGGTCCCCACTAGAGGCAGCGTTCTCCCGGGAGCAGTGGGCTGGTCCCCACTAGAGACAGCGTTCTCCCGGGAGCAGTGGGCTGGTCCCCACTAGAGACAGCGTTCCCCCGGGGAGCAGTGGGCTGGTCCCCACAGTGTTCTCCCGGGAACAGTGGGCTGGTCCCCACTAGAGGCAGCGTTCTCCCGGGAGCAGTGGGCTGGTCCCCATGGAGACAGCGTTCTCCCGGGAGCAGTGGGCTGGTCCCCACAGTGTTCTCCCGGGAACAGTGGGCTGGTCCCCACTAGAGGCAGCGTTCTCCCGGGAGCAGTGGGCTGGTCCCCATGGAGACAGCGTTCTCCCGGGAGCAGTGGGCTGGTCCCCACTAGAGACAGCGTTCTCCCGGGAGCCGTGGGCTGGTCCCCACTAGAGACAGCGTTCTCCCGGGAGCAGTGGGCTGGTCCCCACTAGAGACAGCGTTCTCCCGGGAGCCGTGGGCTGGTCCCCACTAGAGACAGCGTTCCCCCGGGGAGCAGTGGGCTGGTCCCCATGGAGGCAGCGTTCTCCCGGGAACAGTGGGCTGGTCCCCACTAGAGACAGCGTTTTCCCGGGAGCAGTGGGCTGGTCCCCATGGAGGCAGTGTTCTCCCGGGAGCAGTGGGCTGGTCCCCACTAGAGACAGCGTTCTCCCGGGAGCAGTGGGCTGGTCCCCACTAGAGACAGCGTTCTCCCGGGAGCAGTGGGCTGGTCCCCACAGCGTTCTCCCGGGAGCAGTGGGCTGGTCCCCACTAGAGACAGCGTTCTCCCGGGAGCAGTGGGCTGGTCCCCACAGCGTTCTCCCGGGAGCAGGGGGCTGGTCCCCACAGCGTTCTCCCGGGAGCAGTGGGCTGGTCCCCACTAGAGACAGCGTTCTCCGGGAACAGTGGGCTGGTCCCCATGGAGACAGTGTTCTCCCGGGAGCAGTGGGCTGGTCCCCACTAGAGACAGCGTTCTCCCGGGAGCAGTGGGCTGGTCCCCACTAGAGACAGCGTTCCCCCGGGAGCAGTGGGCTGGTCCCCATGGAGACAGTGTTCTCCCGGGAGCAGTGGGCTGGTCCCCACTAGAGACAGCGTTCTCCCGGGAGCAGTGGGCTGGTCCCCACTAGAGACAGTGTTCTCCCGGGAGCAGTGGGCTGGTCCCCACAGCGTTCTCCCGGGAGCAGGGGGCTGGTCCCCACTAGAGACAGCGTTCTCCGGGGAACAGTGGGCTGGTCCCCACTAGAGACAGCGTTCTCCCGGGAGCAGTGGGCTGGTCCCCATGGAGGCAGTGTTCTCCCGGGAGCAGTGGGCTGGTCCCCACTAGAGACAGCGTTCTCCCGGGAACAGTGGGCTGGTCCCCACTAGAGACAGCGTTCTCCCGGGAGCCGTGGGCTGGTCCCCACTAGAGACAGCGTTCTCCCGGGAGCAGTGGGCTGGTCCCCATGGAGGCAGTGTTCTCCCGGGAACAGTGGGCTGGTCCCCACTAGAGACAGCGTTCTCCCGGGAGCAGTGGGCTGGTCCCCACTAGAGACAGCGTTCTCCCGGGAGCAGTGGGCTGGTCCCCACTAGAGACAGCGTTCTCCCGGGAACAGTGGGCTGGTCCCCACTAGAGACAGCGTTCCCCCGGGAGCAGTGGGCTGGTCCCCATGGAGACAGTGTTCTCCCGGGAGCAGTGGGCTGGTCCCCACTAGAGACAGCGTTCTCCCGGGAGCAGTGGGCTGGTCCCCACTAGAGACAGTGTTCTCCCGGGAGCAGTGGGCTGGTCCCCACTAGAGACAGCGTTCCCCCGGGAGCAGTGGGCTGGTCCCCATGGAGACAGTGTTCTCCCGGGAGCAGTGGGCTGGTCCCCACTAGAGACAGCGTTCTCCCGGGAGCAGTGGGCTGGTCCCCACTAGAGACAGCGTTCTCCCGGAAGCAGTGGGCTGGTCCCCACTAGAGACAGCGTTCTCCCGGAAGCAGTGGGCTGGTCCCCACTAGAGACAGCGTTCTCCCGGGAGCAGTGGGCTGGTCCCCATGGAGGCAGTGTTCTCCCGGGAACAGTGGGCTGGTCCCCACTAGAGACAGCGTTCTCCCGGGAGCAGTGGGCTGGTCCCCACTAGAGACAGCGTTCTCCCGGGAGCAGTGGGCTGGTCCCCATGGAGGCAGCGTTCTCCCGGGAGCAGTGGGCTGGTCCCCACTAGAGACAGCGTTCTCCCGGGAGCAGTGGGCTGGTCCCCACTAGAGACAGCGTTCTCCCGGGAGCCGTGGGCTGGTCCCCACTAGAGACACCGTTCTCCCGGGAGCAGTGGGCTGGTCCCCACTAGAGACAGCGTTCTCCCGGGAGCAGTGGGCTGGTCCCCATGGAGGCAGCGTTCTCCCGGGAGCAGTGGGCTGGTCCCCACTAGAGACAGCGTTCTCCCGGGAGCAGTGGGCTGGTCCCCACTAGAGACAGCGTTCTCCCGGGAGCCGTGGGCTGGTCCCCACTAGAGACACCGTTCTCCCGGGAGCAGTGGACTGGTCCCCACTAGAGACACCGTTCTCCCGGGAGCAGTGGACTGGTCCCCACTAGAGACACCGTTCTCCCGGGAGCAGTGGGCTGGTCCCCACTAGAGACAGCGTTCTCCCGGGAACAGGGGGCTGGTCCCCACTAGAGACAGCGTTCTCCCGGGAGCAGGGGGCTGGTCCCCACTAGAGACAGCGTTCTCCCGGGAGCAGTGGGCTGGTCCCCACTAGAGACAGCGTTCTCCCGGGAGCAGTGGGCTGGTCCCCATGGAGACAGTGTTCTCCCGGGAGCAGTGGGCTGGTCCCCACTAGAGACAGCGTTCTCCCGGGAGCAGTGGGCTGGTCCCCACTAGAGACAGCGTTCTCCCGGGAGCAGTGGGCTGGTCCCCACTAGAGACAGCGTTCTCCCGGGAGCAGTGGGCTGGTCCCCACTAGAGACAGCGTTCTCCCGGGAGCAGTGGGCTGGTCCCCACTAGAGACAGCGTTCTCCCGGGAACAGGGGGCTGGTCCCCACTAGAGACAGCGTTCTCCCGGGAGCAGTGGGCTGGTCCCCACTAGAGACAGCGTTCTCCCGGGAGCAGTGGGCTGGTCCCCACTAGAGACAGCGTTCTCCCGGGAGCAGTGGGCTGGTCCCCACTAGAGACAGCGTTCTCCCGGGAGCCGTGGGCTGGTCCCCACTAGAGACAGCGTTCTCCCGGGAACAGTGGGCTGGTCCCCACTAGAGACAGCGTTCTCCCGGGAACAGTGGGCTGGTCCCCACTAGAGACAGGGTTCTCCCGGGAGCAGGGGGCTGGTCCCCATGGAGACAGCGTTCTCCCGGGAGCAGTGGGCTGGTCCCCACTAGAGACAGCGTTCTCCCGGGAGCAGTGGGCTGGTCCCCATGGAGACAGCGTTCTCCCGGGAGCAGTGGGCTGGTCCCCATGGAGACAGCGTTCTCCCGGGAGCAGTGGGCTGGTCCCCATGGAGACAGCGTTCTCCCGGGAGCCGTGGGCTGGTCCCCACTAGAGACAGCGTTCTCCCGGGAGCAGTGGGCTGGTCCCCATGGAGACAGCGTTCTCCCGGGAGCAGTGGGCTGGTCCCCACTAGAGACAGTGTTCTCCCGGGAGCCGTGGGCTGGTCCCCACTAGAGACAGCGTTCTCCCGGGAGCAGTGGGCTGGTCCCCACTAGAGACAGCGTTCTCCCGGGAGCCGTGGGCTGGTCCCCACTAGAGACAGCGTTCTCCCGGGAGCGGTGGGCTGGTCCCCACTAGAGACAGCGTTCTCCCGGGAGCCGTGGGCTGGTCCCCACTAGAGACAGCGTTCTCCCGGGAGCAGTGGGCTGGGCCCCACTAGAGACAGCGTTCTCCCGGGAGCAGTGGGCTGGTCCCCACTAGAGACAGCGTTCTCCCGGGAGCAGTGGGCTGGTCCCCGCTGCGCAGGGACAGGGCGGGATGCTTTGGTGGAAACACAGCGAGTCTGTTCACCTTTTCTCAGACCGGGGGTTAAACACACTTCTTCCAGGTTAAAGCTTCCCATGGCATTAGGAAGGGAGATCCCTTTTTAAAATATGTTTTTATTGATCTCCGGGACGGAGAGAGAGAGAAATATCAATGATGAGAGAGAATCATTGATTGGCTGCCTCCTGCACCCCACACTGGGGATGAAGCCCGCAATCTGAGCCTGTGTCCTTCACCGAAATCGAACCCGGGACCCTTCAGTCCGCAGGCCGATGCTCTGTCCCCTGAGCCACACCGGCTGGGCTGGAAGGAAGGTCTGGGTCCCAGGCCGTCATCGCTGAGGTCGGAGGCCCCGGCTTCTTGCAGACGCTGGCGTGGCAGCTGCCGGGCTGTGTGAGCCCCGGGGCTGCTGCGGGCACTCGGCCTCGCCCGCCGTGCGGGCCCAGGACGGGAGCAAACCTGAGACTTGGTTTGCAAAAGCGCTGCCGGCCGCCTTGGACCTGGGGCCGCAGTGGCCACCGCGCCCGTTTGTCCCCAAACGCCGTGCGAGCGGCCGTGTCGTGGGCCCGGATCCACGGTGACCTCAGAGGCAGAATGGTTGCCCCGGGGGAGTTCCCATTCGATGGGGAGAGAGACCCAAACTCCTGGATTACCGTGTGACAGTGACAGGTGGCGACACGTGGCAGGAGGAAGAGAAGGCTGGTCAGGGAGAGATAACGTGCACGTGGACTTTTTCTCTAACAGCTCCACACCTGCATGCAAGCCTGTGAGGACGGGGGGCCGTGAGGACGGGGGGCCGTGAGGACGGGGGGCCATGAGGACGGGGGGGCTGTGAGGACGGGGGCTGTGAGGAAGGGGGGCTGTGAGGACGGGGGGCTATTAGGATGAGGGCTCTGAGGACGGGGGCCGTGAGGACGGGGGCCGTGAGGACGGGAGGGGCCGTGAGGACGGGGGGGTGTCATGACGGGAGGGGCTGTGAAGACGGGGGGCTGTGAGGACGGGGGGCTGTGAGGACGGGAGGGGCTGTGAGGACGGGGGGCTGTGAGGACGGGGGGCCGTGAGGACGGGGGCTGTGAGGATGGGGGGCTGTGAGGATGGGGGGCTGTGAGGACGGGGGCTGTCAGGACGGGAGGGGCTGTGAGCACGGGGGGCTGGGGGACGGGGACCTGGGGGACTGAGCTTATCTCTATGTCCCTACACCTTTGTGGTATTTTCTCACAATCACTCCTGGAAGTTCCTGCCGATGCAATTAGACAAGAGAAAGAAGCTGAAGACATACAAGTGTGAAAACAGCCGAACTGTGGCTGGCATGCTTACATTCCCCTGTTAAAGTGCTATAAGCAGCGATAAAGTCAGTCAGGAAGGGGGGCACAGCAAACATATAACACATATACACATACATAATAAGAGGGGTTTTATTAGGATAATAACATACATAGATTCCACATGTTATCCTATATAATAAAAGCCTAGGTGGCGTCACACCCTCGCGCGACACCCTCGCGCTCTCAGCCCGGACAAGGTAACGGGACCTGGGTGACAGCCAGGTCCTCCCAGGACAGTGACCGGTGGCTGCTGTCCCCTGGTGGCCACCTTCGGTGTCCTGTGTCTCCATAGGGACTCACAGCACAGCAGCTTGAGCCTCAGAGCAAAGAGCCAGAGTGTCTGAGCGAGGCAGCAGTCGTGTTCCCTGAAACGGAGTGACAGGCGTGATGTCCCGACTGGCCGAGTGACCATGGGCTGCCATCGGGTGTTTCCAATCTCTCTCCCCCAAGCGGCCTTGGACTCGCAGCTGATCCAGGAAAACAAGAACTGTCACCTTTTGTCGTGACCGTGAGATGTTCAGACGATGGACTTTCTTACGCAGGCCCAGCTGTCCAAGAGTCAGGCAGCTCTACGGCCTGGAGGACAGGACTAGCGACCGTGGCCCGCCTCTCTCGTGTCCAGCCCGCCCCCAGGGCGCGCCTTCCAGGCCTGGCAGCTGTTTTCCTGTGGGGATAGCCTGCCTGTGGAGCACCCAGCTCTTCTGCCTCGATTTCCCCCCGAGACAGTCTCGTTGGCTTCCGAATGTGTGAAACGCGGCACCCGCTCTCTGCCCACCCACCCCTAACGTGGCCATGGTGGGCGCGCTCCCACGGCCGTGTCCACACCCACTTCCCGAAAGGGGTGATTTCTGTGCGTTGCGACGACCCTCTTCTTCTGGTAAGGTCTTCGTTGTTCCGTTGGAATATATGATCTCTTTTATCCATTTAGATTTGTAAGTTGTGGCAATGAATGCATTCTGCACCTCCCTAATGGAAGCAGTCTCCTGTTAACATATTGGACGGTTTGTTTTCTGGAAGACACCCGCTAGGAGTCTCCTGCTTTCTCCCTCTAACGAGCGAGGCCTGCGCGTCGCCGGGCCCCGGGGGACTCCCTTCACAACCACCCCCGGAGTCTGCCTGCTCACTTTCCGTTTCTTGGGCGTTAATTATTTCTTTCCGGGGAGTCATCTCTTCCTCTCCCACGGGCCACGCCTCGTTTATGGGAGTTCCTCTTCCAACAAAAAAGTAATCAGCGTAAAACGCCGAGAACTCGTTTATCTGACGGCGTTCGTTATCCCACGCGTTGTCTTACTTAATGGTTTGAATAGAAATAGGATTTCAGGTGAAAGTGAATTTTCCCCATAATCAGTGTGAAGATGGTGATCATTTTCTTCTAGCTCTTTCTTTCTTTTTTTTTTTTTTTTTAAATATATTTTATTGATTTTTTACAGAGAGTAAGGAGAGGGAGAGAGAGTTAGAAACATCGATGAGAGAGAAACATCGATCAGCCGCCTCCTGCACACCCCCCACTGGGGATGTGCCCGCAACCAAGGTACATGCCCTTGACCGGAATCGAACCCGGGACCCTTCAGTCCGTAGGCCGACGCTCTATCCACTGAGCCAAACCGGTTTCGGCTTCTAGCTCTTTCTGCTGCTGTTAACCTAGCCTGTTTCAATGATCTCTTGTGAGTAGGAAACGGTCGCAGGTCTTAGTGCTAAAATAATAATAGTAATAATAGTAATAATAGTAATGCAAGCTCCATGGCCACGCCCGGGCGTTTGAGAGCTGATGACACAAGGCCCTGGGTCCTGGGAGGTCTGATCCACTGGGCACCGTTGGTGTAACAAGACCCTCACCCCAAACTCACTGAGTCACAACCGTGAGTTCAAAGTGTGGGACCCACGGCCCGCATTCAGCCCAGACGTGGTGTAGCTCGGTGGGACGCTTCTCTCTCCGACCCAGAGAGTTGTGAATTAAACACACGCATCCTGGCGTCCACACCTGCGCACGGTGGGGAGGGCGGGACAAGACAGCTGTAGCAGACACTCTGAATAGGAAGGGACGGGGCACTTAGAGGACCCCGGTCCATCGCGACTTTGAAATCCAGCTGGTCACATGGAAGGCTCCATGTCGGGCAGCGGGAAATCTTCCCTGATTGGGGCCAGGCCTGCCTCTCAGAAGTAGTTTTCTGATTCAGGATTTTCTCTGCTTTGGGCTCCACCCGCTGGGAGTCTTTCTCTGAAACGGCTTTCGTCCCCGTAAGAAATAGCCCGTGTGTTTTTTTTTAACGGAACAGTTTTCCCGGCCTTCTCCCTGCCTGTAGGAAGCAGAAAGCTTCCCAAGTATCCTTTCCTTTTGAATGACGTCTGCCCCCTTTTAAACCCGCACAGCCTTTAAAACCTTCGTGGCTTCCTACGAATCCGATGGTGCGCCACGGCCTGTGCCCGCGGCCCTGCCCGTAACTCTGTGTGAGTGAACTCTCCCGACGTGGGGCCGAGAGTACAGCTGCAGCGAAGCCACCCTTTTAGGACTCTTGGCAGTGCGATGGTCTGCTAGGTGGGGGTCACCCTGGGATCGTGACAAAGGGTCTTACGGCCACATCCTTGGTTTTACACTTTACCCTGAGGCCCTTTCTTTTTTTTTTAATATTTTTTTTATTGATGTCAGAGAGGAAGGGAGAGGGAGAGAGAGATGGAAACATCCATGATGAGAGAGAATCATCCATCGGCCGCCTCCTGACTGCCCCCTACTGGGGATCGAGCCTGCAACCCGGGCATGTGCCCCTGACCAGCATCAAACCCGGGACCCTTCAGTCCCCAGGCCGTCGCTCTACCCACTGAGCCACACCAGCCAGGGCCTGAGGCCCTTTCTTATTGGGAGGGCCTTATGCCAGCTGGCGAGCCTGGGAATGTGAGCGTTTTATTTTCAACCTCGTGCGTGTGGATTGGAAATGCTGCTCGCAACCCTTCTCTCTTTAGCTCGTCTTTGTCTTCCCGGATCTCACCACATGCGACGGAGAGCAGCCAACTGGCAGGACCGATGTTCTGCTTAGAGGTTTCATTGGTGCCTAGCCTCATCGGGTGCGTTTTTATTTCCCAGGTTCACGCAAACAGCAGCGTTCCTTGTTCCACGGCTACAAAGCGTGGGTCGCCATCGTTAATCCCTCGGGTGAGCTGTGGCCGCACCTCCAGCGTCCCCGCTGTCCGGGACACAGCCAGGGCCCCGTGCCTGGGGCATGCCTCACAGCAGCTCCGCTTCCCAACCACTCTTCCGCCTTCATGGTCCATTGCTGCCAAACAAAGCCCCTAAAATGTATGTGATTAGCCCTAGCCGGTGTGGCTCAGTGGATAGAGCGTCGGCCTGCGGACTGAAGGGTCCCAGGTTCGATTCCGGTCAAGGGCATGTACCTTGGTTGCGGGCACATCCCTAGTAGAGGATGTGCAGGAGGCAGCTGATCGACGTTTCTCTCTCATCGATGTTTCTAACTCTCTGTCCCTCTCCCTTCCTCTCTGTAAAAAATCTATAAAATATATTAAAAAAAACGTATGTGATTATGCGAAGCGCTGTTCAGATGTTGGGAGTGGCATCTTCGGCGTTCTTTACGAAGACCTTCGGTCTGAGGACAGGAAACTGCTCTGTTCTGGGAGACCGGCAGGAACGAGGGAGAATAGGAACTATCGACCTTGTGCCCCCATCTCTGGAAGTGTGGCACCCGAACGCCCAGTCACAGGCTTTCGGCGTCTTTCATGCCAAACAGACCCGAGGGGCGGTGTCTCTAGGTGTGGCTAATGTCGGGCGAGAGGAAATGCACCTCCTGGGACTCAGGAAAGGCGGTGGGTGTGCCTGGGGTTCGGGGGTGGATTTCAAGGGCAGATACCACGCAGGGATTAGCGAGGTGACGCCCCGAGTCGTCCCGACACCAAGCTGTGGCCGTGGGCAAGCGCCTCGCCTCTGCAGCCCGGGTCCTCGTGGCGATGCGGCAAGGACAGGCCGTTTGCTCCCCGTCACCGCCCCGAACCTCAGCCGTCAAGGTCAGGACAGGCTGTGCTTGTAAACAAAGCCTCCCGTCTGAACCCTGTACCATCGAAAGCAGACGGCGTTCGTCCTTGGGGGAGCTCTCCAGAGACAACCGTCGGAAGCACCCAGAGTTATTTTGTGTGAAGTACCCCAACAACCCTACGCTTTCATTTACCAGCTAGAGGCCCGATGCACAAAATCTGTGCAAGGGTAGGCCTTCCTTCCCCCAGCCGCCAGCACTGGCTTCCCGCCGGCACCCGGGACCAGAGGGAGGCCCTGCCCACCCACCACAGCCCGCCGGTCGGTGGCCTGAGCCTCCCTCTTGGGGGCGATCGTGGAGCCCCCCTCGATGGATCATCCTGCCGGCTGGTGGCCTGGGCCTTCCCCTGCAGGGTGATCATGGGGCGATGGTTGGGCCCCCGACCAATCACATCGCACCCGCCTTGGTTGGCCTGGCGCCAGTGGGTGTCATAGTGTGCTCCCGGATGGTCGTCCGGATGGTCGTCCGGATGGTCGTCCGGATGGTCGTCTGGATGGTCGTCCGGATGGTTGTTCCGCTGTTTGGCCTTTCGGTCGATTTGCATGTTACGCTTTTATTACATAGGGTAAGTACGATGGGAAGGTAAATAATAGGAGGAAATCACTTTCTTAAAATGTGTCGGTCACCCCTCAGCAATCGGTGGGGTTCAGGGGACGAGTCAGCGTCTGTGGAGTCGCATGAACAAGCGAGCGTGACGTTTGCTGGGTGACAGCGGGGCTGCTCCCCTGGGGAGCCCAGGTGGAAGGTGCGAGGACACTGTCGCCTGGATCTGCGCTCCGGCCTTCTTCGCGTTCTCCTCGGAGGAGCGGGTGGAACAGACCGGAACGCGTTCCTGAGAACAGGGTCTGCAGGGACTCGCCGCAAACCCCCCGCCCAAAGACAGGAAGGCAGAGCGAACCCCCTTTCCCCGAGGCCAGCTCTCCGAGGGGCAGGGCAGGCGCTCTCTGAGCAGACGCGTCCCTTGGTGGGCATTGCAGCGCACCCAACGGAAGGCTCAGAGCCAGAAACGGGGCGGCCCGCCTCCCCTCCGAGGCCCGCCCCACGGAATATGGGCTGAAACGACAGGAAATGCGTTGGGACGACGCCGTCTGCAAATGTCTGATTTTGGTCCGATAGCTTAGCTCCCCCGAGCTCCTCTCTCCCGGCTGCGGACGGGTAGGGAGAGAGTCAGTGGGAGAGACTCGGTGAAACGGTAAACGGCTGTTAGCATTGGAGAGCTCATTTTCACGTCACCACGCTGGATCTCTCTTTTTTTTTTTTTTTTTTAATATATTTTATTGATTTTTTACAGAGAGGAAGGGAGAGGGATAGAGAGTTAGAAACATCGATGAGAGAGAAACATCGATCAGCTGCCTCCTGCACACCTCCCACTGGGGATGTGCCTGCAACCAAGGTACATGCCCTTGACCGGAATCGAACCCGGGACCTTCCAGTCCGCAGGCCGACGCTTTATCCACTGAGCCAAACCGGTTTCGGCATGTATCTCTTTTTATTGAAGACTTTTTAAAGGGAAAATGAAAAAAAAAAAAAGTGGAAACAAATGTTAAGCAAATTTTATTGCTCCGTGCGTACTACGTTCTCCCGGAAAACTGGTAGGCACTGCTATTGAACTTATTTTGGACCGAGAAGGAGAGAGCACTGTATCTTTTTAAACAACATGCCATGTCGTAAATACTTCGCCGTTAGTCACTGATTCCTCGACCCTGACTTTACATCCGTGTAAGTCTGTCTCCTCGGGGCCCATGTTCGTGCTTGGAGCTCATTTAACGGGTCAGGCCTTCATTCGGTCCCTCGTTTAAACGTGTTTTCTATTTAAAAATTGGGGTACAGCGGTACTTGTTCCCTAAACAAACAAGAAGACGAGGACACGGAAAAAGGCACACCAAGAAGCTATGTCTGGCCTGGTTGGAAGAAATGCAGAGCGGGGGGAGGAAGCGGGCGAAGGGCGCTCTGAGGGACAGGCGGGACGGGGTGGGGGGGGGAGAGGGAAAGCTGATTAAGACCCTGCCCTGCCGCCGCCGCCGCCGCCGCTGAGGACTCAAGTGTCGGGGTGCTCATGAGCCTGTGAATTCCCACAGGGAGTGAGATGCGCCGCAGGGAGGGTTCGGCTCTGGCTTTGCCGTTGGCGGTGTCCGTACCTGGGCTGGGCTCCGACCAGGTCTTCAGGCCCCGAGCAGGGAGCTTGTTGGGGTCACCTGCTCGCTCAGCTCCTCCACTAGAGGGTAGGGCAGTTCTTTCCGTGAGGCACCTGATGACAATCCTGTTTGCCTCGTGCTGGTCACGCCTTCCTGGGCTCCCAGGTGGGCTGGCTGAGAGTTTGGCGGGGGGGGGGGGGGGGGGGGGGAGGGTGGGGAGGGAGGGAGCCCTGCTTGCTCAGGGTTGCCTCCTGCGAAGTCCAGTGGCATCTGTCACCAGTCAGCTGACGAGCACCCCCCCCTTGAAACACTGGGGCACTGTAAGAGGCGATCTAACCTCAGGCCGAGCCCTTCCGGGCGTCCTGGAGATCGGGGTGTCGGGAAAACGTGGCTGCGTAAAAATCGGTCCAGAAGCAGAGTCTTCCGCTGCACCACCCCTCTCCCTAGGCTCACAGGTTCGGAGATCTTTTCCGCGAAAGGCGTTGGGCTTCCCCAGAGGGAAAGAGCAGGCGCTCGCCGCGGGTCAGCGCAGAGCTGCGGGGCGGAGAGATGCGCTGGGAACGGTGGTGAAACGTGGCTTCTCCCGCGGCCGGAAACGCAGACGCCGGGCACACGGCCCCCCGCGGCCCTGTTCGCTGCGTGTTGTTATTACCGCTTCCTTTGCGGTTGGAGCAGGCACGGCCTCTTTTCGCCGTACTCGGAGAGCAGGAAAAGGGATTCCTGTCTATTTCGTGGGACAGCTAGTAATTAGGCCATTACGGGGTGCACATTTCAGGGGTGACAGTAATGCCCACAGACACACTGAAGGCTAACCCACGCGGGGAGACCGTGGGGAGGCCCGTCTCTCAGGCCCTTGTCCCGGGCATGGCTGCACCTGGACCCAGGGAAGGCCTGAGCTCCGGCGCAGGGCTGAGTCCCACCCGCCAGAGGGCCCGCTGTCACTGGTCTGGCCGTGACCTGGGGTCAGGGGTTGGAAGGGATTTCAGGCGATCCGACGTGCAGCCAGGGAACACTGTGGAAAACCTGTTCCAAGTGGGCTGTCCCCGCACCCCCCCCATGTTTTATTCCAGCTTTATGGAGGAATAACTGGCCAATGCAATCACATGTGCATCCAGGCGCCGGAGGCCAAGGCCCAGGCAGGGCCCCGGCATTCCCCGCCCCATGTGGGCTCCATTCCCAGGAGCCCAGGGTCCCGCCTCCGTAGGTGACCCTACGCCTGCTGCCTGGGCCAGCACGTGGCCAGGGCAGCTCTTTGGACCCTTGGTTAGTGGTAGCTTCCAGAAGGAATGCCACGGGCTTCGTGGCTTCGTGGCTTGAACAGGAGACGTGTACTCCTCCCAGTCTACAGGCTGGGAGTCGCAGATCAAACCCCAGCAGGTGAGCTCTCTGGAGGCGTCGGCCATGGCGGGGGAAGGTCGTCTCCTGTGCCCGCACCTGGTGTCCTGTGCCCAAACCCTAACCCTAACCCAACCCAAACCCTAACCCAACCCTAACCCTAACCCTAACCCTAACCCTAACCCTAACCCTAACCACTAACCACTAACCCAACCCTAACCCAACCCAAACCCTAACCCTAACCCAAACCCTAACCCTTACCCAAACCCTAACCCTAACCCAAACCCTAACCCTAACCACTAACCCAACCCAAACCCTAACCCTAACCCAAACCCTAACCACTAACCACTAACCCAAACCCTAACCCTAACCCTAACCCTAACCCTAACCCTAACCCTAACCACTAACCTAAACCCTAACCACTAACCTAACCCAAACCCTACCCTTAACCCATTGTAACCTAACCCTAACTCCTAACCCAGGCCTAACCCTAACCTTAACCCTAACCCTAATCCTACACCTACCCCTACCCCTACCCTAACCCAACCCAAACCCTAACCCTAACCCAACATAACCCTAACCCTAACCTTAACCCTAAAACTAACTCTAACCTAAACCTAACCCTACCCCTAATCCTACCCTAACCCTACCCTAAATCCTACCCCTACCCTAATCCTAACCCTACCCCTACCCTGACCCTAACCCTAACCCTACCCTAATCCTACCCTAACCCTACCCTAAATCCTAACCCTACTCTAACCCTAACCCTAACCCTACCCCTACCCTAATCTTACCCCTACCCCTACCCTGACCCTAACCCTAACCCTACCCTGATCCTAATCCTAACCCTACCCCTACCCTGACCCTCCCTGACCCTCCCCTGACCCTCTGAACCACATCTCCACACGAGAGAGGGCGCCGTTGCCCAGCTCGGCTGTAAGGAGTAAGCGCACTCGCAGTGCCCGGGAGCACGGGTGCAGGAGTGTCGGGGGAGTGTTGTCCACGCCACGCTGGTGCACAGGCACAGTCTATGCCCTCACGCGCGTGGTAAGTGATGTGTTCCACCTGGCGCTCCCCTTCCGCCGGCTCACCTTCCCTTCGTGGCCGGCAGCGGGGCCTCAGTGGAAATAGCACAGTGAGAGTCGAGCTTCCTTCCTTAGTCCCAGAGCTAGCTCACGGCGGTAACGTTCAGTCCCAGGAATTGAGCGCTTACCTCGTCCCACCTCCCGGTCTCACAGGCTCGGCCCCTCCCTGGCTTCCCGTCCCCATCTGTGTGTGTTGGGGTGGGGGAGTCTCTAAACCTACCAGGGGGCCAGGTGTTCGGGCCACAGGTTGCTGCCAAACCTGCCCATGGTTGTCCCATCCGACACGCACATCCGCTGCCCGATGGGTGATCTCATTTGCTGTCCTCCTGGCCACCACGTTGCTCTTAAGAAGCCCTGAGGACTTCCTTTCCGCTTGTGGCACTTTGAGGCCACCTTAGCCCAGCACAGGGGAGGGGGCGTCACCCCAGCACAGGGGAGGGGGCGTCACCCCAGCACAGGCGGAGGGGGCGTCACTCCAGCACAGGGGAGGGGGCGTCACCCCAGCACAGGGGAGGGGGCGTCACTCCAGCACAGGGGAGGGGGCGTCACTCCAGCACAGGCGGAGGGGGCGTCACTCCAGCACAGGGGAGGGGGCGTCACCCCAGCACAGGCAGAGGGGGCGTCACTCCAGCACAGGGGAGGGGGCGTCACCCCAGCACAGGGGAGGGGGCGTCACTCCAGCACAGGGGAGGGGGCGTCACCCCAGCACAGGCGGAGGGGGCGTCACCCCAGCACAGCACAGGGGAGGGGGCGTCTCCCCAGCACAGGCGGAGGGGGCGTCACCCCAGCACAGCACAGGGGAGGGGGCGTCACCCCAGCACAGCACAGGGGAGGGGGCGTCACCCCAGCACAGCACAGGGGAGGGGGCGTCTCCCCAGCACAGCACAGGGGAGGGGGCGTCTCCCCAGCACAGCACAGGGGAGGGGGCGTCTCCCCAGCACAGCACAGGGGAGGGGGCGTCTCCCCAGCACAGCACAGGGGAGGGGGCGTCTCCCCAGCACAGGCAGAGGGGGCGTCACCCCAGCACAGCACAGGGGAGGGGGCGTCTCCCCAGCACAGCACAGGGGAGGGGGCGTCTCCCCAGCACAGCACAGGCAGAGGGGGCGTCTCCCCAGCACAGCACAGGCGGAGGGGGCGTCACTCCAGCACAGGGGAGGGGGCGTCTCCCCAGCACAGCACAGGCAGAGGGGGCGTCACTCCAGCACAGGCGGAGGGGGCGTCACCCCTGAACCTGGAGCTCCAAGCAGGAGGTGGCGGGGAGGAGCGGGGAGTGGCTCCCGCTCACCTGGACGCTCCCTCGCTGGCGTTCCTGCGGCGGCGGCGGCGGCACCGGTTTGAAGATTAGCCCGTGTTCAGCCTCCGCACGGTTCCCGGATCCCCTGCCCTCCTGTTGGATAAACACCTGCAGGTGCGCACACCTGCTTCCCTCTGGGGAGAAGGGAATCTAACAGAAATCATCCGGTTTTGTTGTTTTCTGACAGGTGGATGTTTAGTCGAGTTTCATGGTAATTAAAGCCATATTCTAAATATTTACGTCAGCAGTGTACACGAGAGAATGAGTTTACCTTCAGGAACCCGACGCTCATTATTCCAAAGCACCCGGGTTTCCTGTGAGCCGTTTGTGGCTGCGGAGCGGGGACCGGGGAGGCTGGGGCTGCCCACGAGGCACCGGCGTCGCCGTGAGACGGGGGTGAAAAGCAGTTTGGATAAAAAACCAATGGACACGTTTACAGGAAACGAGCTTCCGATCGGAATGATGGGACTCGGACCTGGAAAAATACGAACGTTAGAACAACGCCCACCACTCTCAGGAGATGGGGAGCAGGATTTTTAAAGATCTATTTAAGTTGAACAATTCATTATTCTGTACCTCTACGTGACACCAAGCAAACAGGATTGTGGTTTATGAGGCTGTTCTGTTCCCGGCAAATGAGGAGGCAGACGAGAGAGGGACGGAGAGAGCTGGCTGCAATGTGGGCTGGCTGCCATCCCGGGGACTAGATGGGGGGTGACCCCACACACGGGGTGCGCCATCTCGGGGTGGAAGCTGGCCAGCGTCAGTACGCGTTCCATGCGGGGAAACGAGCCCAGGGCCGGCCTTCGGGGCCTGGAGGTCTTTCCGCCCCCCGGTCCTCAGGCGCGTGGATGGCGGTCCTTCCCGGGAGCTCACCTTCAACCGGGCGGGGCACCCAGCCGTCTCGGCTTCCCGTCCCCATCCCGTGTGGCTCAGGTGTCGGTCACAGCCATCCTCTCCCTCCTCCCTCCCTGTGGACCTCTCACTGAACACTCCTTCCAAATCGGCTTCACCCTTCAGCTCCATTTCCATGCAACGTGAGACGGAGATGCGTCTAGAACAGGGGTGGGCAAACTTTTTGACTCGAGGGCCACAATGGGTTCTTAAACTGGACCGGAGGGCCGGAACAAAAGCATGGATGGAGTGTTTGTGTGAACTAATATAAATTCAAAGTAAAGGAGCGGAGGGGAGAGCAAGAGAACCGGATAGAACAGCCGGATCCGGCCCGTGGGCCATAGATTGCCCACGGCTGGTAGAATAAGGCCGGCCCATCCCCCGTCCAGACTCCACCGGCCATTGTTGAGAGACTGGTCATACCAATCTTTTTTTTAAAATATATTTTTATTGATTTCAGAGAGGAAAGGAGAGGGAGAGAGAGACAGAAACACCAATGATGAGAATCACTGATCGGCTGCCTCCTGCACGCCCCCCACTGGGGATCGAGCCCCCAACCCGGGCCTGTGCCCTGACCGGGAATCGAACCCTGACCTCCTGGTTCATAGGTCGACGCTCAACCCCTGAACCAGACCAGCCGGGCTGGCCACACCAATCTTGACTTCGGGCAAAGCAGCCAGGCCAGGAGCGAGTGAAGAGGAGAAACAGGTGTGGAGTGACTCCCGCCTCCCGGGATGCAGGCGCCGCACCCGCACACGCACACGCACCCGCACCCGCACCCGCACACGCACCCGCACCCGCACACGCACCCGCACACGCACACGCACCCGCACCCGCACCCGCACACGCACACTGAAGGCCGAGCGCCTGTGTTGTTGTTCTGGAGGGCAGTCGCCCTGGAGAGCACACACTCGGGAGCCTTGGGAGAGACAGCGGCTCCCGGTGACTGGGGGTGGGGGGTGGGGGTAGGGGTGGGGGTGGGTGGGTGGGGGTGGGTGGCCCTCTCCTTTATGGCGGCTCAGAGAACTCTCTGAGGACATGGCTTTCCAAGTCCATGGCAACATGTGACTGCCACTCGCTTTAACGGACACGGCACAGGCGGCGGGAGAACGATCAGGTTTCTGGGGCGGCGGCAGGCACCCCGTGCCGCGTCTGTCCTGATGTCTTTGTGACCACAAAGTCCTGCGCTTGTTGCCCCCTGGTCTCCTGGGGCTCCGTGGTGACCTCCACTCACCCCAAACCAGGCCAAGAGGCTGAGCGAATCTAAAAGCCTCACTTAACTTTGTCCCTGGGACAGACGGCTAGGTGGTGAGGGCGGCGATGAGAGGAGAGCTTAGAGCCACACAATCTGTCCTGGACAGACCGCTGGGTGGTGAGGGCGGCGATGAGAGGAGAGCTTAGAGCCACACAATCTGTCCTGGACAGACCGCTGGGTGGGGAGGGCGGCGATGAGAAGAGAGCTTAGAGCCACCCAAACTGTCCCTGGGACAGACGGCTGGGTGGTGAGGGCGGCGATGAGAGGAGAGCTTAGCACAGGCGTCCTCAAACTACGGCCCGCGGGCCACATGCGGCCCGCCGAGGACATGGATCCGGCCCGCCGGGTGCCGCTGCCTGTCCTGCTTAGCAGCCGACGCGTCCCGGGCCCGCAGTGCGCATAGGAATTTGTTCATAGTTTTTTTTTAAACTATAGTCCGGCCCTCCCACAGTCTGAGGGACAGTGAACTGGCCCCCTGTTTAAAAAGTTTGAGGACCCTTGGTTAGAGCCACCCAAATTGTCCCTGGGACAGACGGCTGGGTGGTGAGGGCGGCGATGAGAGGAGAGCTTAGAACCACCCAAACTGTCCTGGACAGACGGCTGGGTGGTGAGGGCGGCGATGAGAGGAGAGCTTAGAGCCACCCAAACTGTCCTGGAGGCTGGCAGGCTGCCCTGCGGGAGCGTTCGTCTCCTCGCTGTGTGTTGCCCACGGTGATGTCGGCAGGAGGAAGTTACCACGTTGTTACGTAACGCATTTGATGTGGGAGCGGTCACATAGCAGGCCCTTAACAAACGCTGGTTTTCTTCCATGTGTAAATCATGAATTCATATGTGAAATCACACAGAGTGTGTGCTCCCCGGGGGTGCGTGTGCTCCGTTCTCCTCTCCACAGCTCTCGCACAGGCTTGTCTTTCTGTCCCGGGGACGTCCTGTGACACTCCTGGTGGGACAGCCTTTCCGGGGGCCGACTCCTACAGGAAGGTGTAAGTTTCCGCGTCACCTGACGGCCCCGCTTTGCCTCGTGGCACGCGGCTTCCTGCGCCTTCTGCCCTGGGACTCGGGGTGCGTGGGGAAGGCCTCCTCGCCGAGAGGCCGCCCCGGGTCCCACCGTGTCTCAGGGTGGATGCGCGGTGTACCTGAGCCACCAGACGCCGCCCGCAGGGTGCTGAGCCCCGTGGAGTGCCTTGTTTCCTGACGCCTTGCTTGGCGTCCGATGAGATTTCTGTCCCTTCGCGCAAATATTCACCTTCCTCCACGGTGCCGGCACCCCGGGTGTGGGCAGGGCCTGGGATGGCACCCGGGCATCTGTGTAGCAAACGTGGAAAAGGTGAGCTGGGACCCTGTGGTCCTGGCCTCTGTCCCCGGAGAAGGGCGTTTCTCCCGAAGCCGAGGACCGAGCTCCGGGTCAGCGCTCTGACCGAGGCCAGCGCCGCGTGCGGATCCCGCAACTCCCGTGGGTCTGGGTCTCTCCCTGCAGACTGTGCCCCGTCCCTGCCCTGCGGCGCTGAACCCCGGACCTCGGCTGCCTGTCCCGGCTGCAGGGCGAGTCCTGGCTGGAATGGGAGGCGGGAGGAGGGAGGCGGGAGGAGCCGGGCCCTCCCCTTCGTCTCTGAAGGTGGTGGCCCGTGGTGTTGCATCTCCTGCCTCGGAGAACCTCGGGGCCTGGTGTCCTCTGGTGACCTCGGCCCCGGTCCTCCAGTGTCACCTCTCGGTGGCCGTCCCCGGCTACTCCCAGGGGGCCTTTTGCTCCCACTCACTCGCTCGGTCATCAGGCCCAGCTGGGCTCACAGCCGCCCCCTGCCCTGCCCGCACTGACTGCCCTGCCCCCGTCAGCCTGAGCGACTGGACCAGGCTTCACGCCCCGGCCGTGAGCGCGCTGAGGCCGTGGGAGCATCGGGGAGGCCGAGCCGTCCTTTCCTCCGGTCCCTCGGCTTGCGGCCCACGTGGCTCTGACCCGGTGTGACCAGGTCCTCTTGTCCTGGGGGTGTGGGACTCCGCCCTCCACGAGCCAGCAGGGCGAGGGCGCCCCATCCGGAGCGGCGCTGGGACTCGGTGACGCCTGTGGGCGCCTGGCCCAGGATGCCCTCCTCTGTGCGTCCGCAAACACGGGGGCAGCGCGAGGCCCCCGAGAACCCGGGAGTCAGGCCCGGACTCGCCGACGACGGCTCCTCAGGCCGAGCTGCCCTCCCGCTGCGGGCACCTGTCCCCTGAACCACAGGCGCAGCCCTCCCCGAGGGGAGGTTTTTAAAGTCCTTTAAGCATCGCTGCCACGTGATCCGCGTTTCCCGGGCCGGATGGGTGGAAGCAGATGGTTTATCTCCTCGCGGAGCTGCGACTTGGACGCGATCTCGCTTCTATATCAAGCGCGCTCGCCGCGAAGGAGCCGTTCCAGGCCCCGCTCTGTGTTTTGACTTATTTAACGCGGACGCGCTATCCCCGCGGTAAACACGCCACCAAAATACTTCGGCACGGAGCTCGCTCTCCCCGCGGGCAATTAGTCACCGCGCTCTCTGCATCCAGGGAGCTGGGGGGGGGGGGGGGGGTGGGTACCACGCAGCATCTTGCAAATGTGCCTGCATCCTCTCCAGCTGCCTCTCCCCTGAGTCTCCAGAGTGTGGGGGACACTCTCCCCCTGAGGGCGGGGACGGGAACGGACCTGAGCTGTCCCCTAACCACACAGCTTCCCACACCCCACACGGGGGTGGGGACCCAGACGAGGGAACGTCGCTGCCTTGGACGAGGCTTCTCCTGAGGAGGGCGAGCCAGGCCCCTTTGAGGGGAGATGGGACGTGAAGGCGTGGGTGTCTCAGATCGCTGCTCCTCCCACCATCGGACACAGGAGGGGGCGTCACGCTAACGATGACCCGGGACGGGACGTGCAGGCAGACTCCTCCCGGTGGAGTCGCGCCCACCGTCAGGCCGGATTGTCCTGAGGGTTGGGTTGGTGTTGGTAAGCTGCCAGGAGAGGGGCGGGGCCGAAGGACATGCCGGTGAGGAGCGCGGGGCAGGTGGTGCCCCGTGGAAAGACCATGGTGCGTGGACAGCAGCCAGCCAGCCGCTGCAGCCAGGGAAGGCGGGGAGGAGGCTCGGAAGAGGCAAAGTTCTCCCACTTCCCACTGTCTCGCTTCATCCTCAAGGAAACTGTGGACCAGGGGTCCTCACACTTTTTAAACAGGGGGCCAGTTCACTGTCCCTCAGACCGTGGGAGGGCCAGACTATAGTTAAAAAAAAAACCATGAACAAATTCCTATGCGCACTGCGGGCCCGGGATGCGTCGGCTGCTAAGCAGGACAGGCAGCGGCACCTGGCGGGCCGGATACATGTCCTCGGCGGGCCGCATGTGGCCCGCGGGCCGTAGTTTGAGGACGCCTGCTGTGGACGGTAGCCCGATGGCTCATTGCATGGGTCCGCCGGGCGGCTACGGGCCGGCGCCAGCCGGAAAGCTTTGGGTCTGCGTGTGTCTGTGGGCGTCGGGGGAGAGGTTAGCGTGACCGGGGACGCAGCCAGGGAGACAGACGCCCGCCCTCAGCAGTGTGGGTGGGGCCCGCCAGATGCCCAGGGTCTGAGAACGTGAAGGCGGAGGAAGGGGCGCGCTCCCCGCTGGAGCAGAGACCCCCATGTCCCTTCCACACTCAGGCCGGGGTCTGCACCGTCAGCCCTGATCCTCAGGCCTCGGGCTTGGACTGAACTTACCGCTCGCTTTCTTGCTTCTCCCGCTTGCAAGGGGCAGACCCTGGGACTCCTGGGCCTTGTAACCATAGGAGCCACATCCTAGAATAAATATCTCCCTCCCCCCTCCCTCCTCCCTCCTCCCTCCCTCCCTCCCTCCCCCTCCCTCCTTCCTCCCTCCCTCCCCCCTCCCTCCTTCCTCCCTCCCTCCCCCCTCCCTCCTCCCTCCTCTCTCCCCCCTCCCTCCTTCCTCCCTCCCTCCCCCCTCCCTCCTTCCTCCCTCCCTCCCCCTCCCTCCTCCCTCCCCCCCCTCCTCCCTCCTCCCTCCTCCCTCCCTCCCCCCTCCCTCCCTCCCTTCCTCCCAGTGCTTTCTTCTTTGGAGAGCCCCGCCTGTGCAGGTCGGCCTTCCCATTCCCGTCGGACCCATGAGAAAACCAGGCCTGGGGAAGAATGTGTGGGAGTGGAGGTGGGTTGGGGCTCCGTGCCCCGGCCGCGGGGTCTGGACGCTCTGATGCCCGCAAGGTCAGGGCGGCAGGATCTCGGCTCCTACTTTGTCATCACGTCTCTGCTGTTTTCAAGGGCTGGCAGCATTCTCCGCTCATCGGACATCAGGGTTGGGGGCCGCCGAGGGACCCCACACCCTCCGTTCTGCGACTGGAAAAAGGAAATGGTCAAAGGACTTTGATATGAACCCGAGAAAGGAAGAAAGGGGGGGGGGAGGGGGAAACTGCCCCAGGCTCCGTTCTGGAGTCCACACAGGCCAGTGACACCCCTTCCCCCACAAAGGAGTGGTCAGGTCAGCAAGGCCTGGCCGGGCCCGAGAGCTCCCGTCGCTCCCGTCCGTGTCCAGGCCCGAGGCGGGCGGCTCATAAGGCCAACAGGACGGGCCGCCCGGGACCTTCTGCAGCTGCGGACACATTTGCGCCCTGTTCCCCGGGCTGTGACTCCTGGCCCATGTTCTTCCTCCCTCCTCGTCTCTGTGTGTCCCAAACACACGGCACCATCCGTGACCCCGGGGGGCGCCCAACCCCTGGTGGATAAAGAAGGGGCGGGAAAGAACAGAAGGAAAGGGAGAAGGGAAAGGGGGCCAGGGCACCCTGCCGCTGCAGAGGGCAAGGCGCTGTGGCACCTGGTTTCAGAGATGCCCTCACGGGAGGGGAGCGGGCATCTGCAATCCAGTCCTCCAGCCACCAGGGGGCAGGCCCGTGCCCAAACTGCCTTTCCCAGGGTTCCCTTGGAGGGGTGCAGGTTCCACCCAATGCCAGGGCCCCTCTGCCACCCTCCCCTGTCCCTGACCTACGGCCTCTGTTGGGGCACGTCCAAGGTCAGTGCCAACAGCCCACGCCCTGGGCAGGTAAGCCTCAGAAGCAGAGGCCCCGTGTAACACGCCGATGCTGTTCCCTGTGCAAGCACCAGGGCCCAGCCGTTCTGTAAGAGCTGGAGACCCGGGGCGTGCTCTGCGGAGCCCCGTCACCTCCCACGTTCTCCCGCACGGACGCGGGCTTCTGCCTTGACCCGCACCCCTGTTGGGGTCTCGGCACTGGGGTGTCACTCGCCCGCCCCTTTCAAGCCCCGAGCTCCTCTGTGCCGCCCGCCTGCCCCCATGCCCACAAGCCTGCAGGAGGAAGGAGAAGCCAGGAAGGGCCCCCGTGGCTCTGACCCCGAGATGAGTTCTTTTTTCTGTGGCCAGAGGGGAAGAGCCGCCCGCCCGCCCGCCGGCCTGCGGTGAATTCTCTCTCCAGCTGTTGCTGCTGGGCCAGCTGCCCGGGGCCTGGCTTCGTAAGAAGCCATGGGGCCTCCTCGCTGGCACCGTCGCAGGCCCCGGAGCCGGCCTGGATGGCCTCGCCTGCCCCCGATGGGGTGGCAGAAGCAGGCTGCACTTCTCCTCCTTCGGATGCCGGCGGCTTCCCGCGCCTCCCGGCTCCTTCTGTCTCGCAGATGCGTCTTCAGTGCCGCTGGTTTCCAGGCCGAGGGCTGTGGTGCTGTGGCAGGAGGTGGTCTCACTTTCCAGCGCAGCTCCGGCCCCCAGACCAGCATCTGCTGGGTCGCCCTCTGGGGATGGCTGTCCAGGATGCGACCTTCCTCCCGGAGGCTCCGCACAGCGTCTCGAGCAGACGTGTGCGCCCTGGAGTTCCTGGCGAACGGAGGACCACGAGGTTCCTAGCAGATGCTTCCGAGAGCACCAGGCCCGCGCGGGCCGGCCGCCTACGAGGCTCGTTGGGTCCCGCGGGCTTGACCCGGGGGGCGAGGGTGTGGAGGCGGCTTTTTGATAACCGACGAGCTGGCAGAGCGCCGAGCTGGATCGCCTGGTTTCATCCTCGGGTTCCACGCGGAAGGGTGTTGGATTTGGGGACGGAAACTGGCACGTTCTTGCCACCCCCCACAGATTCGTGCAGAGCCCCCACCGAGCTCCCGAGCATCCCTCTGCAGACACGGAACTTCAGACCTAAGAGCAAGGCGCTTTCAGCAGCGCTGCCCACGTGACAGAGATTCCGGCCAGGATGGAAGTGCAGGTCCCCATACAAACCTTGCACAGCTAGGAAGCAGTATGTTTCTCTCCGAAGTTAATTTAAATTTTTTTTTTTGGTTATATAAGCAAAACTTGCTTAACGTGTAACGTTTGAAAAATGTAAAGAGTCCCCGCATCGCCCTTAGCCTATTCCTCAACAAGAATCACTATTAGCGTGTTGACGTATTTTCTTCCTCTGATGGTTCCCCAAGGTAATTAATTAGTTTGTTAGGCAGATGGATGGGGAGATGGAAGGATAGATAGGTGGACTATAATACGTGTACCCATTTTTTAAAAAATATATTTTATTGAGTTTTTACAGAGAGGAAGGAAGAGGGATAGAGAGCTAGAAACCTCGATGAGAGAGAAACATCGATCAGCTGCCTCCTGCACACCTCCTACTGGGGATGTGCCCGCAACCAAGGTACATGCCCTTGACCGGAATCGAACCTGGGACCCTTCAGTTTGCAGGCCGACGCTCTATCCACTGAGCCAAACTGGTTTTGGCTTACCCATTTTTCTTTAGAAATGTAGGGGTTTATTTTCCCCACAAATCACTATTCGTCGTTACTGCGACATCGCTGGCCAACGCCCCGCGCTGTACTTTCCGTCTCCCGGGCTGTCCTGTGACTGCCATGGGTGGTTCCTAAGGTAACGTACAACTTCAAATGCCCTCAGGAATGTTGCGTTTTATTTTGAGTCCCTTGGTTTGCACAGAGGATGAAACGTTCTTTAGACTAATTTTATGTCTCTTGAGGATAGTTAGTAAGTGTCCCCTGGGTGAATTACTGAAGTATTCCCTCCTTTTCACGCAGCCACATCTTGCCATTTCCCAGGTGCCGGCCAAGCCCTGGCCCTGAGCCGGGTGCCCCCGGTCCTTGGCCTCCTCTGCAGCTTCATTACCACTCAGTCTCCCCAGCACACGTCAGCCACGGGTCCTTGCATCTCCGCGAGCGTGTTTCCCCGTGTCCACCAGCGTCGGAGGGTGACCTGCCCGGGGCCCAAGCTCTTGGCACCGACCTTGGACGTGCCCAAGGTTCGTGATCAGGGGCGCCACTCGGTTCCTTTCACACAGCCATGGCTCCGCTCCTTTGAGTGAGACTAAATGTGTGCGATTCTGCGCTCTCTACACGCACACTGTGAGGTGGCGTCGCCCTGGGAGCGAGGAGGGGAGGAGGAGGAGACGGAGGTTTGCGCGCACACCGTGTGTTGGAGCTGACGCCCTGGCCTGTGGCTAAGTTTTCAAGGACTTTGTAAGTCGGATGTGAAACGCAGCCACTGTGAAACCCTCCGTGTGCCCCTGAGCGGCGTGCCCACGTTGGCACCCGGTGACTCGGGCTGGGCACTGGATCTTGGCCACGGTTGGAGTACGTATGCCACAGGAATTGGCAAACGCTACAGATCGAATCTGATGGATGGCTTTGTCAAGTAACGAGGCTGAGGAGGGGATGGAGGGAGGGTTGCAGATTCCACGTGGGAGTGTGTGGCAGCCACGGAGGGGAAGGATGTCGGGGTTGGCGTGCGGTGTCCGGTCAGTCCGTCCCTCTCGCCGTGGAGCAAGGAGGGAGATTCCGACCCCCGCGCGGTGAGAGAGCTGGACCGGGTTTCAGTCCAGCAAACGCAGTTGGTGTGGGAGCGGGAAGCAGTTTGGCGATAGAGCACATCTCAGACTTAACGGTCATTGAACGGGGGGGGGAGAGCTCTCAGACAGGGATGCAACCCAACTCTCAAGTCGTGGTTGAATTGCAACAATAGATTGGCTGCAGACACAAGAACGTGGCAAGTCAATGAACGCGTTCTGTAAGAACCAGCTGAATGTGTAGGGTCTGCCATAGAGAGCATTGTGTGTGTCATTGCTGCTTGTGAATTACATGCTGTACATCCTCTATGCGGGTACATTTTGTAATGGAGTTATATCCACGTATATATACCAACATTTATTGTTATTGTTGCTATTTTATTATTATTATTATTATGTGGTGGGTCTGTTAAACACTCAGTCTGCATCGTCAGATGCCCTCACAGTGCCTTTGAACCCTCCCTGGAGCTGCACCCCTTCCGAGGACCTGAGGGAACAGGGGGGGCACAGGCTCTTTGGGGGCCCCCTTCAGAAAGACCTCCTCTCTCTTCTGTCTATACGTTGCCTGCATGTGCTGTTTTCCTTCTAAACGTGAAGCGCACACACATCAAATCTTCTTCAGAAGAACCCTGGCCGTGAAGGCGGGGGCCTCTCGACTCACAGGCGCGCCCTCCCGCTGACCGGACACACAGACCTCCGCTCAGCAGCCCCCTCCTGTCCTCACTCCGGTGCCTTCTTCCCCATAGAAACCTCGGAGAGGGGTGGGGGGCCTCGTTCCAGAGCAAGAGAGACCGAAGGGAAAAGATGCACGTTTTCTATAAAAGCTAATCTTTGCGAGTCATGAAGGCCACGCTCAGCTACACCCCCGCCCCCCCCCCCCTCGCTCTCCCTGGCGGCCAGAGTGACCTCCAGGACGTGCTGTTACTCAGCGCAGCGCCCCTGTGCCCAGCTTGGGAAACGTAATGTTGGTTTCTCTGGAGTAAAATGTGGGGGGCAGGAAGCCGACTGGGGAGCGACTGCGGCTTCTCCCCCCGCCCCCCTCCCACCCGGCCTCACCGGCAGCCCGCATCCCCCCAACGGTGAGCCGCTGAGCGGGTCTGCTCTGAATTCCCTTCCACAGCAGCCTGGTCCAGGCCTCCCCTCCGTCTCTCCTCTGGAAGCCCGAGCCCCAGCCTTCTCCTGTAAACCCCAGGAAAATAAACCCATTTTTTCCTTGCTAACCGTCTCCCCCAGGAGCGGAGGGACTGACTTAATGAAAAGAGAAACACCGCTGACGTTCACTGTGGGCGGTGAGTAGGGTCAGACGCAAGAAAGGGGGAGCCGCCGCTCCGGCGTGTCTGTGCGCAGGAGGAGACCAGGGCCTCATGAAGACCCTCGGTCACCAGCTCATCAGGGCAGCTGCCGGCTCTCGGTTCGTGTCCAACAGGACACGAGGACTCAGTGACCCGCATGGTGTGGGAAGAACATCCATCAGAAACCGGTGTGCCTGCAGAAGGCTCCGAGCGGCCACGCTTCACGGGCCTCTCCGTGTTGCCATGGCAACCTCGGAGGGTACCTCTCTGAGCCCGGGCGGCTCGGGGAAACAGGGGGCAGGGGATGTTCTTCGGAGGTGCAAACCCCCCGAGGCGGCTCTGTACGCAGCAGCGCCCGTGAACAGAACGTGCGCCATCCCGCCATGAATATTCATGAAGTCGGGGGTTTTTGGTTGCCCGCCTCGTCAGCAGTCACAAAACACATGGTGCGTGCTGGCAGCGCCTCGCCTAGGTGGAGGCTGCGGACTGAGGCGATGGCAGGAGCCGGGACCTGAGAGGCTGACTGGCATTTCCATCTGGAGCGAAGGCTGGTAATTAACGGGAAGGAGTGCGCCCGCAGCATCCGCCATCTGCTCGGGAAGCGGCTCCGGGAGAGAGGCGCGGGGTGGCAACGGTCTGGTTCCGACATGAGGCCGGGCATCTGTTCGCCGAGGAGATAGACGACGAGGGGATCCGGCTGGGAATGAGCAACGCGGAGGGGCTCTCTGACCCAGCTCTGCAGAAAGGGGGCCTTTTCATCTTACTGACCCACGTCTTCTGCGGAGGGTTGGCTGCGGGGCCGTTACGGGGCTGCGGGACGCCGCACAATGGCCTCGGGGAGGCTGTTTCATTCCAGCGCGAAGCTCTTGAAACCAGGATCCAGCTGCCATCTTCTGACAATAGGGCTAATTTCAGAGCGAGGATGTGAGGTTAAATTCCTCCTTTTGTGCCGGGGGAGCGAGGGGAGGGAGAACAAAACGAGCGCTTACGTGCCAGGCTGTTCAGAACCGAGAAGGCAAACGCGCCCCGGGGCCCGCAGCAGGGGCAGGTCAGAAATCACCCCCGTGCTTGCGGCGCCTCCGTGCGTGCCTTGCTGTGTCCGTGCTGGGTCTGTTTCCCACGGCGCTGCCTCCCCATCGCATCAGACCCCGCTCTGGGCTCTGGGCACGGCCCTAGCGTCCATCTCGGGACCTTGGTTGAGGAGATCATCCGTGTTTCGGGCACCAAATCAGAAGCCGAGTCGAGTTCATGATCGAGTTAGTGTGGGCTTGGGGCAGGATGAGTGGGAAGCTCTTTTCTAACCCCTCACCCCCATATTCTTAGGAGGTCTGTGAAACACCCCCATATTCTTAGGAGGTCCATGAGCCTCCCCCATATTCTTAGGAGGTCTGTGAAACACCCTCATATTCTGAGGAGGTCTGTGAAACACCCCCATATTCTTAGGAGGTCTGTGAAACACCCCCATATTCTGAGGAGGTCCATGAGCCTCCCCCATATTCTGAGGAGGTCCGTGAAACACCCCATATTCTGAGGAGGTCTGTGAAACACCCCCATATTCTGAGGAGGTCTGTGAAACACCCCCATATTCTGAGGAGGTCCATGAGCCTCCCCCATATTCTGAGGAGGTCCGTGAAACACCCCATATTCTGAGGAGGTCCGTGAAACACCCCCATATTCTGAGGAGGTCTGTGAAACACCCCCATATTCTGAGGAGGTCTGTGAAACACCCCCATATTCTGAGGAGGTCCATGAGCCTCCCCCATATTCTGAGGAGGTCTGTGAAACACCCCATATTCTGAGGAGGTCCGTGAAACACCCCCATATTCTGAGGAGGTCTGTGAAACACCCCCATATTCTGAGGAGGTCTGTGAAACACCCCCATATTCTGAGGAGGTCCATGAGCCTCCCCCATATTCTGAGGAGGTCCGTGAAACACCCCATATTCTGAGGAGGTCTGTGAAACACCCCCATATTCTGAGGAGGTCCATGAGCCTCCCCCATATTCTGAGGAGGTCCGTGAAACACCCCATATTCTGAGGAGGTCTGTGAAACACCCCCATATTCTGAGGAGGTCTGTGAAACACCCCCATATTCTGAGGAGGTCCATGAGCCTCCCCCATATTCTGAGGAGGTCCGTGAAACACCCCATATTCTGAGGAGGTCCGTGAAACACCCCCATATTCTGAGGAGGTCTGTGAAACACCCCCATATTCTGAGGAGGTCCATGAGCCTCCCCCATATTCTGAGGAGGTCCGTGAAACACCCCATATTCTGAGGAGGTCTGTGAAACACCCCCATATTCTGAGGAGGTCCATGAGCCTCCCCCATATTCTGAGGAGGTCTGTGAAACACCCCCATATTCTTAGGAGGTCTGTGAAACACCCCCATATTCTTAGGAGGTCTGTGAAACACCCCCATATTCTGAGGAGGTCCATGAGCCTCCTGGCAGTGGGACTCACCTTTGAGAGGCACCAGCAGACGGAGAGCTTGGCCTTCCCTCCGGCTCATAGAGGAAAGCCACTTTAAAGAAAAGAAACATCGTTTCAGTCTTTCCACAACCAGGGAGAAGCGGGTGGCTCAGTGTCTGGAGCAGGTGGAGGTGAGCAGGAGAAGCGGGTGGCTCAGTGTCTGGAGCAGGTGGAGGTGAGCAGGAGAAGCGGGTGGCTCAGTGTCTGGAGCAGGTGGAGGTGAGCAGGAGAAGCGGGTGGCTCAGTGTCTGGAGCAGGTGGAGGTGAGCAGGAGAAGCGGGTGGCTCAGTGTCTGGAGCAGGTGGAGGTGAGCAGGAGAAGCGGGTGGCTCAGTGTCTGGAGCAGGTGGAGGTGAGCAGGAGAAGCGGGTGGCTCAGTGTCTGGAGCAGGTGGAGGTGAGCAGGAGAAGCGGGTGGCTCAGTGTCTGGAGCAGGTGGAGGTGAGCAGGAGAAGCGGGTGGCTCAGTGTCTGGAGCAGGTGGAGGTGAGCAGGAGAAGCGGGTGGCTCAGTGTCTGGAACAGGTGGAGGTGAGCAGGAGAAGCGGGTGGCTCAGTGTCTGGAGCAGGTGGAGGTGAGCAGGAGAAGCGGGTGGCTCAGTGTCTGGAGCAGGTGGAGGTGAGCAGGAGAAGCGGGTGGCTGTGTCTGGAGCAGGTGGAGGTGAGCAGGAGAAGCGGGTGGTTGTGTCTGGAGCAGGTGGAGGTGAGCAGGAGAAGCGGGTGGCTCAGTGTCTGGAGCAGGTGGAGGTGAGCAGGAGAAGCGGGTGGTTGTGTCTGGAGCAGGTGGAGGTGAGCAGGAGAAGCGGGTGGTTGTGTCTGGAGCAGGTGGAGGTGAGCAGGAGAAGCGGGTGGCTCAGTGTCTGGAGCAGGTGGAGGTGAGTGTCTGTGAACACAGCTCCCTGGACGGGGACCAGGGACTCCTTTGCAGAGTCCAGCAGATGGCAGATGACTTGACTGTAGCTATGTGTGACTGTTACTAAATCAGAGCCATCGAGTGATATTTACTGGGACCTCCTGGTGCCATATGGAATCGGAGAATATATAGACCTTGGAATTTAAACTCCTCGCAGGAAGGTGGACACGGGCTTCGGATTTAGAACATTCACCCCCCCTCGCTCTCCTTGGCGCGTACTGATCATTTTACTGATCCACGGGCGTGCTGGCGTCTGCGGGAGCTGGTGCAAACCAAATAGACAAGCGCCTTATTTCCTAGATCCGAGAAAGACAGAAGCCACCCTACCTGGCCAAAGCCGCGGTACCCAGCTGTGTGCTGGTGAAGCTGTGTGCTGTCTCCGGGGCGAGGGAGACACAAAGGCCCCGGTTTGTTGCTTCTGCCACCCCCCCTGGTGTAAACACTCCCCCTGTGGCCGGTTTCAAGCTGCACACGTGGAGGCTGGAACACAGGTGGGCAGGACCAGCCCTCGGAAGCCGGAGGGGTCGGTTCCCACGGACCGTGACTAGGGTCCCTACACGGTTAACGTGTGAGAACTGGGGACGCGGGTGTTGGTGCTCTGGGGACGGGGCTCCTGTATCTAGCACAGCCGGCCACCCTCCGCACACACCGAGAGCATCATGACTGATGCCCGTGCGGTGCGATGGGGCCATAGAAAGCGTCCACCTCCAAGCACGGCCTCGGCTTTCTCCAGGGCCCGCTGTCCAGGTCGGGAGCGGAGCTCAGCGGGGCGCCCACGCGGTGTCCTTGGACGGGAGCGACCCGCCGCCGGGTCAGCGCACAGCTTTGCCTCCGTTTCTGTTTCGTGCTGTGATTTGGCCGCGTTCTGTCGCCACCTTCGCCCGTCACCTCAGCTGCGGCGTTTGAGGTTCTCGGAGATCTTCACGCCGTGTCGGGGGGTGCAGGCAGCCTGTCTCCCGCCAGATGGAGCGGCTCAGGGGGCGCCCTCCCTTCCCGTCCATGGCGCAGGCACCAGGCAGGCCGGCGGGCCAGTCCCCTCTCGGGAGCGCGGAGGGCGCTCAGTAAAGCCGCTTAAACGTCCCCAAAGGAAAGCAGTGGCCGCGTAGGAAGCCGACAGGCAGCGACTCTGCGGGCTGAGAGGACACAGCGGGGCTGGCCCCTCCCGCAGGGCCTCCGCCCGCATCAGGCTGCGCACGTGGGATGCAGAGACAGAGAAGCAGCCTCTGTCCCCCCGGGGGCCCCGTCCACAGGGCTCCTCCAGGCGTCGCTCCGGCTCGGGTTGTGTGGGCCTCTACGTGTCCGCACTCAAGGCCACCGAGGAAAGGGGTGCGATGATGGCTTCTCGGGGAGAGTCCGGGGCGGAGGGCACGGGCTCGGGACCCCAGTGCCGCCTGCGGAAGCGGACGCTCTCCGGGCACGGGCAGGCCTCACGCAGTGTGGCGAGCTCCCCCGCGTCCGTTCGTGGGCCTGGCCTGCTGGTAGACCACACGGTCTCACCGGTCACGCTGGCGGTGGACCCACAGCTCGTTCTCTGCAGCTGGAGGAGCGGGCAGGCCCGCCTCCCGCCCTCTCCTCTCGCCCCTCTGCTGCGTGCCCGAGTCTCCGCCCGCGGCTTCCCCTCAGCACCGCCCCCCCCCCGGGGCAGCGTGTCCTCGCTCAGCAGCTCTCGTTTCTCAGACAGCGCTGCCCTTGAACGCCCTCTGCAGCTGTGCGGCAACCGAGTCGCTGCCAAGCTCCTCCGGGCGCATCCCTGCCGTGTGCCCAGCGGGTGCACCCCGGAGCCCAGGGCCCTCCACGTGCCCGGAGCCCAGGTACTGGCGGCAGGGAGGAGCCGGAGGCCCACGAGTCATTGAAGGCAGTCGTGGAATGGGGAGCGTTCGGTACAGAGAGAGGGGGAGAGAGAGAGAGAGAGAGAGAGAGAGAGAGAGAGAGAGAGAGAGAGGGGAAGAGAGGGGGAGAGAGGGAGAGAGGGAGGGAGAGAGGGGGGGAGAGAGGGGGGAAGAGAGGGGGGAAAAAGAGAGAGAGAGAGGGAGAGAGGGGGGGAAAGAGAGAGAGGGAGAGAGAGAGGGGGAAAAAGAGAGAGAGAGGGAGAGAGGGGGGAGAGAGAGAGAGGGAGAGAGAGAGGGGGAGAGAGAGAGAGGGAGAGAAAGGGGGAGAAAGGGAGAGAGAGGGAGAGAGAGGGGGAGAAAGGGAGAGAGAGAGAGAGAGAGCAGTGTGTTCAATTTGGGGAACGGTCAGCATGTCATCAAAAGCCCAGTGAAGCGTCCACCAGAGGAGGAGAGCTGTCAGGGAATCGGGGGGGGGGGGGGACCCTGAGTCTGTGGGACGTTCTCATTCTCAGTTCTTAAAGGGCCAGCGAACTTAGTTCATGACACATCCAGAAAAAAAGAGTCCGCATGGCCGGCGTGGCTCAGTGGCTGAGCGTCGACCTAGGAACCAGGAGGTCCCGGTTCGATTCCCGCTCAGGGCTCATGCCCAGGTTGTGGGCTCCATCCCCAGTGGGGGGCGGGCAGGAGGCAGCCGATCCATGATTCTCTCTCATCACTGATGTTTCTCTCTCTCTCTCCCTTCCTCTCTGAAATCAATAAAAATACATTAAAAAGAGAAAAGAAGGGAAGGGAAGGGAGGAACGAGAGGCCCTTGGACTAGACCTCTCCACTGGCACTGCCGGCCTCCTCTTCCCAGAGTTCCTGCCTCCGCCCAGGGCTGTGGTGAGACCAAGAGGGTCCCGAGAAGCGGCTGCGCCCCAGGGGTTTGGGGACAGAGAACGTGGGAAGAGCTCTTAGGCCCCTCGATCGGGAGCTCTCTGAGAGCCTCCCTCCTGCGGACATTTCAGGAGCCCCCCCGCCCCCCCACATCGGTGCAGACTTGAGCCGGTCCCCACGCCCCTGAGCGTTGTCTGTGACGTGATTGCTCTGCGGGGGGGTCCTGAACCTCACACTGCGCTTCATGAGGGATCACGCTCCGTGCCCACCTACACAGCACGTCCTCCGTGCAGCGGGCTGCGTGGGTCTGCGCCCTCCCCCCCAGGCCTGCTGTGGGGATGAGGGCCTCACACCCTGCAGGGACCCTCAGCTCTGCACCTGCCGACGTGACCTCGGGAAGTTCCGTGTGCTCTCCAGGCCTCACTGAACATGCGAGAAAACAGAAGCGAGGTCTCTTCCACCTCAGAGAGTTGCTGCCCTGTTCCCCCGAGCTTGCCGTGTCTCAGGGGCCCGGGCGTCGCCTCGCTGACCTGCCACGCTTCGCACATTGCATGGCACTGGGAAGAGAAGGCAGCATGGGCACAGAGCTGCCAGGGCGACGGGGGCGTGCAGGCCGAGCTCTCCCCACTTGTGAGTGAGTGCAGTTCAGCATATCAGCAGAGTAAGAGAGAAAAAGGCATGGCATCCACTCAGTACAGGCCGAAACCATCTGACAAGAAGCTCACATCAGTTCATTACAAACACTCAGCTGGTGGAAATCGGACACGGGTCTGATACCTGCAGACCCTGCATTTTCAAAGTGAGTGCGGATGGTGGGTGGGGACTTGATTCTAGGTCCCATGGTGCACCCCAGAATCTGACAGGAGGGAGATTTTATATACATTTTACTAATTTTTTTTTCATCTCTGACACTTTATTATAGAGAAAGGGCAAATAGCAATAGTAAAATATTTCCTCTAATTAATTCCCTTTTATTTATTTTTTTTCATTTTAAAATTTATTTTTATTTTTTCTTTCTTTTTTTAATTTAATAAATCTTTATTGTTCAGATTATTGCAATTGATCCTCTTTTTCCCCCCATAGCTCCCCTCCACCTGGTTCCCACCCCACCCTTTGTCCTTACCCCGCCCCACACTGTCCCCATCCATAGGTGTACGATTTTTGTCCAGTCTCTTCCTGCACCCCCCACACCCCTTTCCCCCTGAGAATTGTCCCTTCCGGCCCGGTGACGGGGGACAGCGCGTCCGGATTACCCAGTTCGCCTTCGGCCTGGTGCCCCGAACGTTGGTGAGAGCGGAGACACCGACGTCCCTAAGTTAGCCCTGTTGTTCGATCTGACCTAATACCGTTCCTTCTAAGGCTTTATCTTGTAGGTACTTTTCATGCGACATTTAGGATATAGCTCATCTCTGGGTAGCCAGCAGGTTCTAAACGGGGGGTTAATGTTCATGGTAAAAAAGTGGCATTTGGAGACCGTTGAGGTTTGTTTTCCATTGCACAGGACAGAGCTCGAAGGGCTCCTGTGACAGGTGAAGGGCTGTCTTTGTTCCTGGTGACCCGGCAAATGCGTGGGGATGTCTGCTCACGCTCAGCGTGCTCCCGTCTGTCTGCTTCCTCGCTCCTGTGGACACACTTGCTCCACGTCTTGCCCGAGCCCCGTTGGTATCCCGGGAGCAGGCGGGGCGAAAGCCAGCTGTTCTGATCGCCGTCTTTCGGGATATCAATATGTGACGGATTTTTCCACAAGTCCGTCTGCCGGCTTAGCTCCTGGGTGTCATCGGCGGCATTCAGCCACAGCTCTGATCCCAAAGGCTGTGTTCCTCTGACAGCCATCGCCTCCGAGGGAATAGCACCGTTTGTCTGGTTCACCGCCAAGTCACCAGCGGTCTGCACCGGGCCTGGCTTTGGGTGGAGATGTGCGAAGTGCGTGAATACATGAGGATGGAGAAATTCCTCTTGCTCAACCCGGAGAGGACAGAGGGCCGTGCCCGAGGGCAGCTGCCCCCAGGAAGAGGAACCTGGGTGCTCATTTAAGGCGTGGATTTTGGATTTGTGGTTAAGATACTTCAGCCATGAAAAAAAAAGGGGGGGGGGTTCACCTGGGACCTCCAGCTCACCCACCGCTTCTGTCTTCCTGGGAAAGGCGTGGACCCGCGGTGCGGCCTTGCCGTGTCCTGCGCGGCGGACGCTGCTGACAGCTGCCGTCTGAGGACCGCCATTGAGCTCTGCGTGTTGGGTTTCGAGTCTAAAAGTCACCAGCTCATTGGAGGCATGTTTATTCCCTACAAGTGTTTTGGGGCCTAAACAGAGGGTTTGGACTCCGCCCAGGCTAGCTCTGCCCCATCTTCTTTACATCCCAACAATATTTTATTACCGTGACGCAACTGTGGGCCACACCCCATCACACAACTGCCATCGACTACTGTCACTGAGAGCATTTCCATTTCCAAAGTCACCAGAATGAAACCCTCCCAGCATGTGACTATCAGCCGATGGCTCTTATTTGTCTCAAAAGATATAAAAATTAATAACTTGCTGAAACAGGTCCAAGTCATAGATCTGACCTTCTTGCTCGCTGATGACGGTGCTGCTGTTCATTCACGTGTCCAGCCTAGAAGCGATCATAGGGTGCCCGTCACCCCAACGGCACGGCAGACCCGCCGGGAGAGTCACAGGGTAACTCCCACAGCAGTTCTCCCAGCCGAGGTTTTAAAGGAGAGCGGACAGGAGAAGGCGCACTCACACGTGGCACTGATGCCGTCAGAGAGCACGTCGATGCCTTCAGACAGTGTGAGGAAGCGGGGGGTCCCAGTGCGGAAAGAGATAAACGCGTCCCCGAGATCTGGACGCCTGTGAAGCCGTAACGACGGCAACGGTTGATCCGCACGAGCGCTGGAAGATCCCGTAGGTCCCCTTTAAGTAAACCGCACCCCCAAAGGTTAACACGAACGAACAGATGTGAGTAAGGGGGTGCAGACGATACGGAGCACCTATTCAGATAGGTAACGTTTTCCTCTCTCCCAGATGTCGCCGTTCAGCTGGGCCCCACGTTGTCGGAGGAACCACGTACGGGTACGGGTGTGTCTGAAAGCGTCCCGGTCACAACAGAAGACAGAAAAGGGGTTACGTTCTACCTCCCCGCCTGCGTTAGACTCGACGGGAGGTTGGCAGGCGTGGGCGGAATTGTTTTTTGGGTTTTTTTTTCCCCCAAAGCAAAGCGCCGTGGGGTAGCCACGGCGTGAGGTCGCCCAGCGTGGCCCCCCCCCCGGGATGCCCACTGCGGCATCGAGACAAGGCAGCCCCCCAGGAGCGCGAGTGCCGGCAGCAGCCCCGTGAGGGGGGCTGCTCTGACACGGCCTGCTCTCCCGGGCGGAGGCGCAGTGGGCTGGCCGTCTCCGCGGAGCTGCCGTGCGCTGTCACACGTGGTCACCCTCTTCCTGGGTCTTGGTGAGGCCGCCACCCCACGGTCCACATGCCACGATGCCTCCAGCGCCCGCTTCCCTTTCCAGCTCTAGCCCCTGCGTCGATGCGGCCCTCCACTGGTTCTGACAGTTGACTCGCGTGGCTTCGTGGTCGAGCGTCGACCTGTGAACCAGGAGGTCAGGGTCCGATTCCCGGTCAGGACACAGGCCCGGGTTGCCGGCTCCTCCACCCCCAGTGTGGGGCGTGCGGGAGGCAGCCGATCCATGATTCCCTCTCATCATGGATGTCTCTCTCTCTCCCTCTCCCTTCCTCCCTGAAGTCAGTCAAAATGTATTTTTTTAAGACAGGAAAAGATGCTGTGTCAGCTTCCACGCCTCCGTGAACAGAGCCCCTGCCCTCAGACCTTCCCAGGCCCCATCCCGAGTGCAATTCCTTGCCGACGTGTCCTTGGACATGGCATTACGAGAAAGCTGCTTCTCTCTGGCCTGTTAAGAAAGGCCTCCCTGGAAAGGAAACAAGATCAGAAATTAGCAGCAGCCCAGTCTCTCCCAGGCTGGCTCGCTAACTCCCCGGCTGCGCTATTTTCACGTAAATATTCCTGAGCCTGAGGCAGTGCTTATGCTCAAGGCACACACAGCTCAGAGGGAAAGTAAGAAGACGGTGTTTAAAGTTCGTGATATTTCTTGTACCGGAGTAAAATAGAATTGAAATATTTCTTTTTTTAAAATATATTTTATTGATTTTTTTTACAGAGAGGCAGGGAGAGGGATAGAGAGCCAGAAACATCGATGAGAGAGAAACATCCATCAGCTGCCTCCTGCACACCCCCCACTGGGGATGTGCCCGCAACCAAGGTACATGCCCTTGACCGGAATCGAACCCGGGACCCTTCAGTCTGCAGGCTGACGCTCTATCCACTGAGCCAAACTGGCCAGGGCGAAATAGTTCTTTTTTTAAAGCACCTTTAAGATTGTTAGTTCAGCCGTTTGCTGTCTCCCTCTCTGAGGCTTCACAGCGCCTGTATTCCGAAAGGTCACCGTTAAAGAGTTGCAGAAATTCCCTCTGACGCGGAAACTTTAAAAACCGGGGTGTCCCCAGCGCCTGAAGCGCCCTGCTTTGCGAAGAGAGAAAGAGATGCGTGTTTTTATGACACGGTTCCCTTCTTTAAACAGAGCACAGAAAAGGGGAAAGAGATGATTCGCGGGAATGGTTTGATTTCTCGGTGACTTTAAGGTCCGTGTTTCCCATACAACGGCACTCTTAGTTCTCTGGGATTGATGGCTTTCTGTGGCTGGTCAGAAAGAAAAAAAAAGCTAGCAAGAGCACGTCCGCACCCACGATTCCTCCCAGGCACGGGAACGTTAATCTGCTCCTGAGCCAATGCCCGCGACAAGGGGGTGTCACCTCAAGAGCGCTGGTTGGTAAAGAAAAAAGGACCAGCTCTCTAGAGCAGGGGTGGGCAAACTTTTTGACTCGAGGGCCACCGTGGGTTCTTAAACTGGACCGGAGGGCCGGAACAAAAGCATGGATGGAGTGTTTGTGTGAACGGATATAAATTCAAAGTAAAGGAGCGGAGGGGAGAGCAAGAGAACCGGATAGAACAGCCGGATCCGGCCCGCGGGCCGTAGTTTGCCCGCGGCTGCTCTAGGGTGACTCAGCGCATTTCACTCATCCCGTCGTCCGTGGCGAGCGCCCTGTCCCCACGGGGGCTCCCCAGGCTGCAGGGAGGTGAACAAGCACAGCACAGAAGGGACGTGGACGTCGTCGGGACGGGAGCTGAGACGCCCGGGTAGAGGGATGGGCCTATTTAGAAGCTGCGGTGGACGGTCAGGGGTCACAGTTCAGTCGCTTGATTTGCTTCCCGTCTCAGCAACACCGCTGGCAAATGGTGGGACGGGCAGAAGATGGTTAGCTCTGTGGAAGCTGGTTTGTTGTTACCGTTTTTACAGGGAGTGGAGCTACACCTTAGAATCCCCTGTGAAACTGAGACCAGAACAACAAACAATACAATGACGTGAGGGCCCCGCCCCGCCCCTGGAGACCCCAACTTAACCGCTGAGCGACAGGGCTGGGGACCAGCACCTCTCGGAGGTCACCTGGAGACCCTAACGCCCAGCCCCCGAGCTCGTCACCGGAACCCCTCCCGTCATCCCGAGGAGAGTTCTGGCAACAGTGACACGGGACACAGAAGGAAGATCCGTGGACGGCAAACCCAGCCTTGGAGCGAGGGAGGGGCCCCGAGGGCGTCTCTCCATCCCGAGGACGGGCGGGCCCACCACCGCCTCGGGAGGGCCTCTGTGGCCGAGGAGCACGGAGCTGCAGAGCAGGGGCACAGGTCCCGGGCCGGCAGCGTTCTTGGGGACCGCGGGCCGCACCCCTGGGGCCGGGGCTGTCCTGGGTCATCCGGGCTCGCCTCACATTCCAGGACCCTCAGGGCCGGGGACTCCTGTGATCAGTCACCCTCTAGAGCAGCGGCTCTCCACCTTCCTGACGCCACGGCCCTTTCATACAGCTCCTCCTGTGGTGGGGACCCCCAGCCGTAAAATTATTTTCGCTGTACTTCATAACCGTAATTTTGCTGCTGTTATGAATCGTCATGTAAATATCTGTGTTTTCTGATGGTCTTGGGCTCTACAATCGCGACCCACAGGTTGAGAACCGCTAGCAGGGTCGCCTAAGACCATCGGAAAACACAGATATTTACATGACGATTCATAACAGCAGCAAAATTACGGTTATGAAGTAGCGATGAAGATAATGTTACGGTTGGGGTCACCACCACATGAGGAGCTGTGTTAAAGGGTCGTGGCGTCAGGAAGGTGGAGAGCCGCTGCTCCAGACAGAACTGTGCCTGCTGAAACCCTTTGACTGACGTGGTGCACGTATGCAAACAATAGAGGCCCCCCCGCCACCCCGCCGTGTGGCTGTGTCTCCCCCGGGGACGCCTGCCTGTGGAGGAAGCCACGGCTCACCTGCGGGTCTTAAGGTCGCGCCCGGCCTCTGGTGCACCCCGTGGGTTGGAGAAATCTGCTTTCTCGGTGAGCGATGGTTTATGCCGCATGGATAGACCCAGGAGTCAGCTACTGCATGATCCAGCAGTTCTCATTCCTGGTTTTTACTTTCTGAGAATTTTTAAAAATATATTTTTATTGATGTCAGAGAGGAAGGGAGATGGAGAGAGGTAGACACATCAATGATGAGAGACAATCATGGATCGGCTGCCTCCCGCACACCCCCTACTGGGGATCAAGCCGACAGCCCAGGCATGTGCCCGTGACCGGAATCAAACCCAGGACCCTTGAGAAACATCGATCGGCTGCCTCCCGCACACCCCCTACTGGGGATGTGCCTGCAACCAATTTACAGAAAGGAAGGGTGAGGGATAGAGAGTTAGAAACATCTATGAGAGGGAAACATCCATAACCCAGGACCCTTGAGTCCGCAGGCTGACGCTCTACCCACTGAGCCGAGCCAACCCGGCCTGGGCTCTTTAAGAATGCCTGGCCACCTCTGGGCGGCTGAGCAGAAGCCTAGGCTGGTCAGCGCCGCGGGTCTATTCTGATGGTGCCAGGGCAGCCGCGGCCGCTGCCTGGAGGGCGGGCAGGTGCGCCGGCAGCTCCCACAGGCCTTGTCTCGGGAACTCGTCCACGACTCACAGCGAAGGAACGCTTTCATGCTCACGGCCTCCGGTGGCCCCTGTGGGAGCCGGCGGGACGCTCCGCGCGGCCTCCTCTTAGGGACCCGGGTTCAAGCACCAGTCCCAGCGGACCTGCTGTCCCTTGGCAGAGAGCAAGCACAGAGCACCGGGCAGCACCAGCCTGGTCGGACCCGCTGCCTGGCGGGCGAGGACATGCTGGCTCCCTTTCCACTGACTGCGTCAGTCCCGTGGCGCAGGCGGTATTAGAGGGACGGGGACGTGTGCTCCCCACGCGGAAGGGGTGCAGGTGACAACGAGCGGGACCGGCACACCTCCACACAGGAAGGCCCAGCGCGCAGCCAGAAACGGTGCTGTCCCCTCCAGCCGCGGCCACGCGCCTCCGCCTGCCCTCTGCGTGACGACGGGTGGACTCGGAGCCACTCCCGGGTGGTGAGAGCCGCACTCCAGGTGCGGGAGGGCCTCTCGGGCCTCGGGCTCCGGAATGGCGCTCCGCTGCCGGGTTAGGTGCCTTTCCCTTTCCTGGCAGATGAGGGAGCAGACGTGTAATGGCCATGAGGTTAGTGAGTGTCGGGGACGTCCAGGGGCAGGTCAGTTCAGGGACTGAGCAGCGTCCCAGGGACACGGAGAGCGGCGCCGGACCTGGCGAGGCCCAGTGGACACGCTGCTGGGAGCCACACGCGCCCCCGAGGAGCTGGGGGCGGGATCGGTCCCCTCCCAGCTCCAGGCGTTGCCGGAACTGGCAGAGCCCAGTGTCTTCAAGTGTCAAAGGGGGTGGTTACGCCCACGAAGAAGAGCAATGGGGAGATCAGGGGGCTTGTACGTGCACCCCCCTCCCCTCCGGCGTAGGATTCAACGAGTAATCCCCGTTAAACCTAGACCAGACCTGGGTCCCAAAGCAGCCGAGCGCCTCGTCCCACCGTCGCTGTGGCCGGGACCACAGCCTCTGCCAGCGCGGTCCTGGCCACGCGTCTGGGGCGACACGGAGCTGCTCTGAGACACCTGCTGGGACGCTGGTCTCCCGGCTCGCCGGAGGGTTCCAGAGCTTGTCCTCAACCCGTTCATCTTGGGGGACAGAAAGTGGAGACCAACACGGGGGACGTGGCTCCAAATGTCACGTGGCTGAAGGGGGAAGGAGGCCGGGAAAGCTAGAACCCCCGACGGCTGCCTTGGGAGGCATGTTCCCCTCACACAGCCCTAGGGACCTGCTGTCCAGGGGGGCGGAGAAATCGGGGTCGCCTCAAAGCCGGTCAGACTGTCTCCATGCAGGGTGCGCACGGCCACCCCAGCGCAGCGCTGGGCGATCGGTATTTTTCCTTCGGACCCAAGCACAGCCCTGGAGCCACAGAACCTGCAGCCGGACTCAGCGCCACCATTCACAGGATGCGGTCTCTGCAGGCGGCGGGGCCCGGCCGGCGGGGTTCCGGGGTCCAGCGTCGACCTAGGAACCAGGAGGTTACAGCTTTGTTCCCGGTCAGGACACACGCCCGGGTTGTGGGCTCGATCCCTAGTGGGGGGCGTGCAGGAGGCGGCCGATCCATGCTTCTCTCCCTCTCCCTTCCTCTCTGACATCAGTAAAAACGTATCGTTAAAATATAATAATAAAGAGCCTGCGTGGTGACCCCCCGCATCGGGACGCACTGAAGTCGGCGTGCATTTCCGTTCCCTTTTCCCGGGCCGGCCTCAGTCACACTCGGACATTCGGGGTCTCTCGGGCCCGTCGCAGTCTCGCCCGCGGGGGCCCTGAGGGATATTAATTCTCAGCCACGAGCCTCATAAATGAAGGCCATTCTGCCGCGCTAATGACAAGGCTGAGGCAGCAAGACGGCGCGCGCTTTCTCCTCGGCGTTTCAATCGCTTTCTCAATGAACTACAGCTGCGAGGGCAGGTGCCGCGGCCCCTCCGAAAGATCAGGAAACGATGAGATCCAGCATCTCCGAGCGTGATGGATGTCGGCTCCCGGCTCGGTGTGTGAGGTCACCCCGTGCACCTGTGCCATCCCCACACAGAACCACTTTCTGTGCAGGAGGAAAAAAAGGAAGAAAATAGAGGCGGGGGGCAGGGGGAGCGAGAGGGAGAGGGAGAGGGAGAGGGAGAGGGGACGCGCATGGCTGATGCGGGCGACAATAAGAGAAACCGTTCATAATTATCTCTTTGTTTGCTCCTCATCTGGATGGAAATGGGGCACCGTGCCGTGGCCCCCGCCCCCGCCCCCACCGCGGGACAGGGGTCACCGCTGCGTGGAACCCGGGAGTTCTGTGAATCGTGAGCCACTGTAGAGCAGGTGACATGTGGCGATGGTGGGGGGGGGGAGAAGGGGGTGCCTTAATACTTGCTTTCACTTGGTTCATCAACATCGGCGCCGTAGTATCGGGAGCACTGCGGGCTCGGGGGCTCTGGGCCGAAGCAGGGGCTCGGGGGCCGCCTTGGCCAGCGGTCAGATGGGCCCACGCCGTCCAGCCGGCCCGGGCCGGGGGCGTCCAGGCACTGGGACCAGACTCTGCTCCTCGACCACGAGAGGCTGTAGGAGTGATCGCTTCGTGAGCCCATGTTCCAGCCGCCGTCACCGCACGGGGGGGTGGAGGGTGGGGGGTGGGGGTGGGGGGGACGTGCTTTGACCCCAGCCCCGACCCCGGGATGCACACCGGTCGGAGCTGCTGGCTGCCGTCGCGAACACAGAGGCGTGTGCTCACACGTGACCTCAGCCTGGATTCACAGCAACCCCTGACGGCAAGGGAGACCCCCCCTCTTGTGCCTCTGAGGAAGGGAGAGTCGTGCTGACGAGGAATAACCAGCACCCCCCTTTAGGGAGCCCAGCCGGTGTGAGACCCGCTGCCCACCTTCCCCCCGACCGTGGACACGAAGCTTTGCTGGTTCCACACAGCCCCAGGGGATACCTGGAGTCACAGCCTCGGGGGGGGGGTGCGGAGGGCTCACCGTTCCGGCCCCCTCTACACCCCACAATCCCCTGCAGCTCCCCTCGGGCGCTGGCTGTGCCCCGGCTCCTGCTCGTCACGCCCGCGGCTGCTGATGCCCCACAGGGCGCCAGGCAACGGACTGCCACCTCCTGGCGCCGGGCTCCGCCACCCGGCACCTGCCCAGAGGAGGTCACCCTCCCGGTCCGCATTTGAAAAGGGCTGGGGCTCTCCCCCCCAGACGCCGCCTCCCACACTGTTCACCCGCCACCCGCCACCCAGTTCCCGCGCCGCCTCAGGCTCCCAGGCTCCCCGCGTCCCGAGCCCCAGGGTTTCAGCATCTTACCCGCGGCACCGTCACTAACCGGTGCTCCAGGTGCGGCAGGGCTGGCAGGGAACCCGCTCCTCGGTGTAGACTGTGCCGCCTCCTGACGCTGCTCCCCCAGCTCCCTACAATCCCTCTGTCACACCAGTCACCTCTGATCCTGCGGTCCCGAAGGCGGGGCCTTCCTCCCACCCCGCGCTGGGCCCCCCCACCCCACACTGGCCCCCCCCACCCCACGCTGGGCCCCTCCACCCCGCACTGGGCCCCCCACCCCGCACTGGCCCCCCCCACCCCGCGCTGGCCCCCCCACCCCGCACTGGGCCCCTCCACCCCGCACTGGGCCCCTCCACCCCGCACTGGACGCACCCCCCCCCGCGCTGGCCCCCCCCACGCTGGGCCCCCCCCCCTGCGCTGGGCCCCCCCCACCCCGCACTGGACGACCCCCCCCGCGCTGGCCCCCCCCCACGCTGGGCCCCCCCCCCTGCGCTGGGCCCCCCCCACCCCGCACTGGACGACCCCCCCCGTGCTGGGCCCCCCCCCACGCTGGGCCCCCACCCTGCACTGGGCCCCCCCACCCCGCACTGGCCCCCCCCCACCCCGCGCTGGGCCCCTCCACCCAGCACTGGACGCCCCCCCCCCCCGCGCTGGGCTCCCCCCCCATGCTGGGCCCCCACCCTGCGCTGGGCCCCTCCACCCAGCACTGGACGCCCCCCCCTGCGCTGGGCTCCCCCCCATGCTGGGCCCCCACCCTGCGCTGGGCCCCTCCACCCAGCACTGGACGCCCCCCCCCCGCGCTGGGCTCCCCCCCATGCTGGGCCCCCCCCCACGCTGGGCCCCCAACCTGCATTGGTCCCCCCACCCCGCACTGGCCCCCCCCACCCCACGCTGGGCCCCCCCACCCCGCACTGGCCCCCCCCCACCCCGCACTGGGCCCCCCCCACCCCGCACTGGCCCCCCCACCCCGCGCTGGGCCCCTCCACCCTGCACTGGCCCCCCCCCACCCCGCACTGGGCCCCCCACCCCGTGCTGGGCCCCCAGCTGTGGCCGCTGGGACCTCAGTGCCGCCCTCCCAGGCTGCCCCTGCGGGTCTCCTCTGAGTCCTGGCTCACGGTTCAGGGACCTCCTCTCGTTGGCGCTCTTACTTTCCTGTACAGTCAGCACTGGGGACGCCCTGGGGACACAGGAAGGCCCCAGGGGCGGGGTGTCTAACAGGGAGACAGCCCGGCACGGGGGGGGGGGGGGTGGGGGGCACCCAGAGGAGGAAGGAGTCGCCTCAGTAGGACTAGGACGCTGGATTAGACAAGACCCGGCATTTACGAGTGTAAAGGAGAGGGCTGTGAGGGATGTGGGGCGGCGGGGGGGGGCGGGGGGAGGGGGGGTAAGTAGTAGCATTTGGACCCGGAGTTGCATACAAGTGCAACACACTGTCACACGTTAGAGGAAAAGGATGTACCGAGTGCCACGTCCTGCAGATCAGGGAGTACGACCCAGGGAACTGAGGGAGGGAGTAAAGAAGGCGACGGGAGGTGAGACCTGGGAAGATGAGGAAGCCAGGGCTGGGCGAGCAGGGGGCGCAGGGCGTCCCGCAGTCCACCTTCTGCGCTGTCACCCACGCGCTCACGTAACAGCTACTTGCCGAGCTGCTGCCCCGCGCCAGGCACTGCGTTGGGCTACGGCGGTGAACGGGACAGGCAGAGATTGCTGCCCTCCCGGAGCGGGCAGGAGGGCGCAGAGCGCGACAACAAGGCACGGGCATGCTGGGTAGGCGACTGACGTGCTGAAGAGAAAAGAGAAGCAGGAAGGGAGACGGAGGCTGCTGCAGGAGGGGTACCTGCCGCTGCAGGAGGGGTCCCCCGGGAGCCCTCGCTGATAGAAGGGAGTCAGGCTAAGCCGCCACGTGGGGCGGGTGTGGGAGGTGAACCAGCAGCGAGCTGAGGCCCCGAGGAGGTAGATGGCTGTGGCGTCCGAGGGGCAGTGAGAAGGCCATCGTGTCTGGAACACGGATGATGACGAGAAGAGGCAGACAGCCTCAGCGGGCGGCCGGCTGGCAGGTGGGATCAGGCTGCCCTGTGGGCCATTGTAAGAACGCTGGCTTTTAGTTTAGGTGAGAAGGGGGCGGGAGGGGGAGGGGGTGGGCATTGCAGGGCATTTAAGAGAAGAGGAGGGGGAAGTAAATTGTCATTTCCTAGAGGAATCCTGGGTGTTGGGTAGAAAACAGACTGTAGGCGAGCAAAGGCAGATGCAGAAAGCTAAGTTAAGGGGATGTATCCGTTAGCTTTTGCTGCGTAACAAATTACCCCCAAACTCGGTGGCTTAAAACAATAAGCACTCGCTCCCACTTTATAAGCCCGCAGCCCGGGTCTCAGGGTTGACGGCTACACAGGGGTCTGTCTGCTGGGAACGGTGGGGCAGGCGGGCCCCTACCTGCTTGCCGCTGCACTCGCTGTGGGCGGGCCCCCGATGGCCTTGGCTGGGACAGGTGGGTCCCCCTCCAGCTGGCGGGCCTGGACTTACGTAGTCACGGCAGATTTCAAAGGAAAAGATGAGCTGAGGCTCAGGATCCTAGTTAGTCGTCAGCCCGCGTTCCGAGCCGGCAGAAGGCCCGGTCCACGTGTGTGAGGGTGAGCTTGCGTCTTAGCCGCAGCAATCGCAGAGACACATTGCAAAGTGGTGGCCATGGCGGGGGGGGGGGGGGGGGGGGGCCGCCGACAGTGGCCCGTTTTGTGATCGCTCTGCGATGGAGGCTGTGGGACCCGGGGGAGTCTCCGGGGGAGGTGAGGGACGGGAGTGGTTTCCTAAGCGGGCGTCCCCGGAGGCGGTGATGGTCACGGCCATGGCGGTGCATTCAATCGTGGGCATGCGTTCGACGGAGAAGGGACTCGATGATGACGGTCATGGTTTAGGCCTCGCCACTGGAACGCGGTGTGGCTAGTTCCTGAGATGGGGTCACAGGGCACAGGACAGTGGAAGGAGCGGGGAGGAGTGCACTTTTGTACATGGTAAGTTTGAGGGGCTCATGAAATATCCAAGGGGAGCCCTGGCCGGTGTGGCCCAGTGGATAGAGCGTCGGCCTGCGGACCGAAAGGTCCCGAGTTCGATCCCGGTCAAGGGCGCGTACCCCGGTTGCAGGCTCCTCCCTGGCCCAGGCCCTGGTCGGGGCGCGTGCAGGAGGCAACCCATCCATGTGTTTCTCTCACATTGATGTTTCTCTCTGCCTCTCCCTCTCTCTCCACTCTCCCTACAAATCAATGGGAAAATGTCCTCCAGTGAGGATTAACAACAACAGCAACAAAATACCCAAGCGGAATGTTCAGGAGGAAGTGACTGAGGCGTCTGGAATTCAGGAGGGGCTGATGTGCTGGTGTGAACTGGGGGGCGCTGCCCAGGTGACGCTGAATGCTGCGGCCTCCTGGGAGATGGCCGGACGGGAAGGCTGTTCGGGAGGAGAAGCGCTCCATGTGGCGTTCTGGGCCCCCGACACGGAGTGAGAGGGAACGCGTAAGGGAGACGGGAACAGGGACGGAGAGGAGCCCCCGGAGACAGAGCACACGCTAGATGAGTCAGAGACACACGTGTGGGGACGGACAGACAACGCCGGCGGGCGGTGCGCCTTGGAGGTGGGTTTGGTTGGAGGCAAAACTGTCGCCATGGCGTTCGAAGGACGACAGAGTCGTCCTCCCGGTCCTCACCGACCGAGAAGCCCAGTGCTGCTGGCGGAGCCTTCTGAGCAGTCCAGTTCCGAACGGGGCACTTCGCAATGCATCATGGTCCTGGCTGAGCCAGCTCCAGGTTCCCTGCTGCGGGGTCTACAGCCACCGCCGGTCATCAAGGCGCAGCTGATGGGCCAGGGCCATGAGCCCGGACGCACGTGCTCCGCCCTGAGCTCCTGTAGGTCTCACGCGTGGCCGTGGCCGCCGGCATGTGGCCGCCCGGAGTGGAAGGTGGAGGGGGTCCAGGGCACGTGTTCTACGGGGACCCCCCCTTCCACTCTCCCCTCCGAAGCCCTGGCCAGTAGCCTCACGGGTCCTCCGTGGAACAGCTAAGGACGGGAGTAACCAATTTGCTGAAAAGGACCAGCGATTTAATTTTATTCATCCCGTATCAAAATTTCTGCATCTCACAGTTTGGGCCCAACAGGAGGTGACACTGTTAACTGTTATTCTTCACTTTCTTCTTTCCCCCTCACTGCACATAAACATATCATTACACAGTTACACGCCTCTATATTTAGGGTTGACGTTTAACTGTCTATTAAACCAAGCGGGGAAGCCGGGCCCTTCCACCTGGAGGCAGTGGGTCTGGCTGGGAAGGCGGCCTCGGGCACTGGGAGGGGCTGAGCCGGGGAAGTGCATTGCCAGCCCCCGTATCTCCCCAGGACCCCTCATCCCTCTATTTTTTTGGAGACACAAGCCGGCCACTCCAACGGGGGCAGGGCCAGCATCTTGCCCCAAAACTTCCCCGAAAACACCTGTTTGCCAGTGATACAGGCTTCAGCTTCTTCAAGTTGTATGATGATCAGACCTCACATGTTCCTAGAGCATCTATTCCAAAGCGTGCGCTCACTGAAGACACATTTAGCCGGCCAGTGTGGCTCAGCGGTTGAGTATCGACCTATGAACCAGGAGGTCAGGGTTCCATTCCCGGTCGGGGCACAGGCCTGGGGCGCGGGCTCGATCCCCAGTGTGGGGCGTGCAGGAGGCAGCCGATCCATGATTCTCTCTCATCATCGATGTTTCTACCCCTCTCTGCCTCTCCCTTCCTCTCTGAAATCAATAAAAACATATTTTCAGAAGAAAAACCATTTAAAAGTAGGTCCGAAATGGAGGCAAAGCACGTCGTAAAGACTATGCTCAGCAAGATGGAAATAGACGTTCCATCTCGGCTCACCGCGGCCCTGCCACCCCCTCACCCTTTGAGGCTCGCCCGTGCCCGGGCTTGACTTCCCGTGGAGCCGCTGCGCGCAGAGAGCCGTCAGCCCGTGTTCCGTCCTGGGAGTCGGGCAGCAGCTCCTCAAAGGCCAGAGGTCCCCGGGGTGCTGTTAGGGGGGCGATGACAGCATCTCACGAGCATCTCTGTTGCCTTGTTCTTTGAGAACGGAGGCGACCAGACAGGTGTCGCCCGTCTGAAAAGGCCCACCCTCCTGGGACCCACCGTGATTTCCGTTTTCTTCTCGTCCTTTTGGGTGAAGACATTTCTGGTCAACCCGCGTCCGACAGGCGTCCTGGCTTTCCAAGGAGGGTCTCGCATCCATTAGGGGGTGCGTGGCGAGGGGCGGGGAGCACAGCTCACCCCCAGAGGGTGTCAGCCGCCAACCAAGCTCCCGGCCCCGCACACGTGTCCTCGCTGAGACGCAGGCCCTCAGTGACCCCGACCCCCCCTTCTCCAAGCGCGTGCCCTCTGCAGTAGCCGCTGCCGCACTGAGCTAGAACTTTCTTCAGCTGCTCGGACCGCAGCCACTGGACGGGCCCAGCGGGCTCCTTGCTCTCCTGTAACCAAGGGGGCACCCCAGCTCCTGCAGGTGCGTGAGCCGCGGGGCCTCCTGGGACAGCCCGGCTGTGTGTGCACCTGGGGGTGGGGGTGGGGGTGGGGCTACCACACCCTGAGCTGAGCACCTGGAACTGCAGGTGTGTGAGCCTTGGGGCCTCCTGGGACAGCCCGGCTGTGGGCAGGGGTGGGATGGAACGGTGGGGGGGTGGGGGACAGGGGGGGTGCTGGGTCCCCCATGCAGGAGCCACAGACTTTTCATTCTCAGTGCGATCGCTGATCTGCTGGCTCTTTCACTTACTCTTCCAGGTACCTTGAACACTGTCCCCACCAATGACGCCTTCCCTGTGGCAGGAAGCCACTCCGGGCCCCGTTGTGTCGATTCTTTGTCTATTTTGACAGAAGATTAGCAAAGAGATTGGACAAAAGATTCTTGGTCTGTTTTGCCATAAAGGAATTAAAAATAGAATCTTTAAAAAAAAAATGGGGCCTTACGACCTTCCCAGGCACAGACTCAGCAGGAGAGCTCAGCTCCCCGTGTGTGTGTGTGGGGGGGGGGGCGGGGAGGGGGGTGCGGAGGCGGTGCCGCTCGGCTATGGAGCCCACGGCTCCTGGCATCGGGTCTGTGTGTGGGCACCTGCAGTCCGTGGGAATGGACTGCGGTGCCCGGTCAGAAGGAAAAATGGCCACGTGATCGTGAAGCCACGTCGGGTCAGGCCGGCCACTACCCAGCCGAGTCCAGCCGTGCAGGTCTCGGCCTGGATCCCGGCGGGGACCTGTCCGGCACCCTCACGGCGCGGCCCAGCGGAGTCAGAGGTCGGAGGGGCCGGCAGGCGGCTGAGAGGTCGCAGGTCGCCGCTCCTGGCCCGGTGCCCCACTGGGGTTCCCCCACAGCCGCGGCGTGCACCCCTCGTTCATTCTTCAGCCCCACAGATGTCAACACTGTGCCCAGGGCATTGGGCCTCAGCTGTCACCTCAGCTGTCACCCTGGCGGCAGTGCTGCTGTTTATCGGGGTGTGTGTGGGGGGCGGGGGGGGTGGGGGGGCGGAAACAGCCACTTCTCAACCTTTTCCTACACCGATTAGTGAACTTTTTCACATTTGAAGCTAGTTACCATCTCTACTTGCAGAGCCTTAGCTATAGTTCCCAACTGAAACTGGATCCGATCACAGAAGTATGTTAACGGTAAAGAGTTAACTGACACTCCTTTTTGGAGGAACTTGATTTTGTTGAGGAAAAATCAGTTAAATTTAAAATTCTGCGGAGAAAACCCACTTATTATAGAACGACGAAATCTGCCGAGCGGCCCCAAAATAGCTCGGCGTGCGCGGCCCAGCTTGCTGCGCTGCCGACACGCTCGCTCGCGGCTCGAGGCCATCTGCCAGAGCTACCTGGCTTCCGACGGCCGCGTGCCGAGCCGAATTAATGAGGATGCGGGATCTTCAGAGAGAGAGAAAAAAAGACCCCGTTTGATGCATTCTTTAAACTGGGGTTGTCATGTATATTAGTGCGTCCTCTGTGTTGCTTTTAATGATACAAAACACACAATAAAATACATCAACTCACACAGAACTCTTAGCCGGCAGAAAGCAACCCCTGGCCTACCAGGAGACGACGCAATAAAATGTGAAATGAAATGGGGCGGGGGGGTGGTGTCGGAAGGTGGTTATTTTACCGCCGGAGCACAGTCCCAGGGCGGCCCCAGAAGGAAGAGCGCATGCTGTCAAGCGTTTGTACTGCTTTTTTTTTTTTTTTTAAATATATTTTATTGATATTTTACAGAGAGGAAGGGAGAGGAATAGAGTTAGAAACATCGATGAGAGAGAAACATCGATCAACTGCCTCCTGCACACCCCCTACTCGGGATGTGCCCGCAACCAAGGTCCATGCCCTTGACCGGAATCGAACCCGGGACCCTTCAGTCCGCAGGCTGACGCTCTAACCACTGAGCCAAACCGGCCAGGGCGTTTGTATGGCTTTTATGAGTTTTTCCCAGGCCAGATCCCTGCGAGCCTGTGGGTGTGGTCTCCCTCCGCTCAGAGACGGTCAGGTCGGGCGGGGTCTTCCGGGCCAGAGGGAAGGACAGGGCTTGCCAAGAGCAAGCAGAGCAGGGGGTGCAGAGGAGGGAGCCGTGTGCGCCCGTGAGTGTGCGGCCCGGGACGGTGAGAGGCGGGAGGAGGAGAGACCGAACGGGCACGGGAACCGGCACCGTTCAGAGTAACTGGCAGAGGTGCCTGGGGTGCAGGGTCGTTCCTGCCCCTGTTTTGTGGGGTGCGTCCGGTAAAAGGGTATTCACTCCCGCCCTCCACCTGGGGAAGGATGCACGTCCCCCTCGGCCTGGGCAGGTGGGACAGGTGCGTGCGCTGCTCGGTCCCGCTGCCGTGAGCAGATGAGGACTGCTCCTTCCCCTGAGGGGCGTGGGGGGGGGGGCGTGGGGGGCGTGGGGGCGGGACCCAGCCGGGCAGCCCAGCGAAGCTCCCCGACAGACAGCACAGCGTGAGCCTCAGTCCAGAGCCTCTGGCTCGTGTTGCCCAGCAGCACCAGCAGTAAAAGTAACGCCCACACAGCACGCAGCCACGCGAGAGGCATGACCCCGTGCGGTGCCGACGTCACGCCTGATCGTCACCTGGAGTCAGGACCCGGGCGCTGAGAGAAGCCGGGAACCCGGGCCCGAGCCACTTCCCAGGGCACCTGCTCCTTTGTTCGGTCTGCCCCGCCGTGTTGCTCTCCGTCCCTCCCCCTCCCAATCTGTCCCCGAACAGAAAATGGGGAAAGGTCCCCGCCCCAGCCACGCGGACAGGACCGCCCGCTCCTGCGGGGCCCGTGGAGCCGCTCGGAGAGCCCTCCCGCACCGGCACCGGCTCTAATTATAACGCTGGGCCCGCCGAGCACAGGCAGCGACATATGGCCGGAGTCGCAGGCCCAGAACTGCCAAGGAGCAGCGCTTCTGACAGGGAGCAGGTTGCCAGGGAAACCAGGCCGCCCCGCGCAGCCTGGTCCAGAGCTGTGCTCCGAGCAAGGTGAGCGGCACAGGCTCAGGGGGGCACTGCCTTCCGGCCGGGGCTCCGGGCGCCTGGCTCCGCTCACCGCTCCTGCCGGTGTGGGGGGGCAGGGGGACGTGAGCAAGACACGGGTTCCCTCAGGCGTGAGGAGACACCTGGAAGGAAAGGGGACCTGAGCCGAAAGTCACAGTGCGTCACGGAGGGCGGACACGAGGGAGTGTCCACTCAGCGAGAGGCGCTCAGAGAGGACTTCAAAGGCACCAGCGTGAGGGGCATGTGGGCTACAGGAGCGGGGGGCCCCACCGGCGGGGCTCAGGGGGTGAGCGTCGACCTAGGAACCAGGAGGTCAGGGTTTGAGTCCCGGTCAGGGCGCACGCCCGGGTTGTGGGCTCCATCCCCAGTGTGGGGCCAATCCATGACTCTTTCTCATCATTGGTGTTCCTCTCTCTCTCTCTCTCCCTCTTCCTTCCTCTCTCTTTAAAAATCAATGTTTTAAAAGAGAGCATGATGAGGAATGGACTAGAAACTCTCCCAAAGTTTTCAGGGCTGGCCTGGGAGGGTGGGTGGTGGAGATCCGGGCTGGGTGGGGTGGGCCGGGGCAGGGACACGCGCACACACACACACGGGAGCATGGAGCACCAAGGGCGGAGTCCTGGCGGGATGCTCTCTGGCTGCGCTCCCTCCGCCATCAGCTGTTGTTTATTTCTTTGCCTCCTCATTTGGCTCCTGGGAGGGTGCTTCAGCGACTTTTCAGAGAAAGAGAAAAATACAATAGCTCATTAAGCTAATGGCCCCCAGGCTGCTGCTGCGGAGGAGGAGGTGGCTGGCTCACTGCAGTTTCCTCCAGTTGTCTCCCTCCCTCCTGCTTCTCTGACCCAGTGTGGGAGGTGCTGCTGCCTTCAGATGGGGGGGGGGGGCAGCCCCTTTCGCCAGCCGGAAAGGAGCAGTGGGTCGTGGTGATGGCACCTCCCGTCGCAGGCTCCGGGGTTGGGAACCCTGTCTGCACCCTGACTCAGTCCTCAGGGCCCCTGATTGGCTGGCACTGGTGTTAGTTCTTGTTTTATGGCATTGGATAAAGTCACTGAGTAGTAGCAGGATATCGGGACCTGTCTCTGATTTAAATGAGAGTGACTTTAAAATCTTGCTGTACGTGTGTGTGAGCTCTGATATGTATTTTGAGTAGTTACACTTCATCAGAGTCAAGAGATTCTCTCTACCCCTAGATATCTACCTAGCAAGGCTTCGTTCAAAATGAGTGTTTTTAATTATTTAATCTCTGAAAGCAATACAGCACAATGGTAGTTATTCTTTAATTGAATGATGGTTCTAGTCCTCGGATATAAACTTTTAGATTAAGTTTATACAAACGTTACAAACAAGCATGTTCTGGCTGCTGTCACACCAGTACCATACACCGGTGGATCCAACAGTGGACACGAACTTCTTCCAGCTCTGGAGGCTGGAGAGTTCGTGGAGGCCAGCAGACTCGGTGTTGGGTGAGGGCTCGCTTTGTGGAACCCTTGCCTCCTCATTAAAAGGGGATTAACCCATGCATGAGGCTCCACCCTCGAGACGCAATGACTTCCTGCAGGCCCCACTTCTGAGAATCAGCCCCTTGGGGACTGGGCTTCAGCAGGTAGCTTTCGGGGGGCACAAGTATTCAGTCCACAGCACGACTGGGTCATAGTTCTTAGGATGTCGTACAGCGTCCTCTTGCTCACGTTTATCATCAACTCACTTTTCCGTCCACTCAGCTCTCAACACTCGCCTACATACCCAGCACTGCAGATCTTGAGCCGAGTACAGAGGTGGTCTCCACGGAGGGGCAGTCCAGCGCAGACAGGGACAGAAAGAGAGACACACAGAACAGTGAGTGCGGACAGGAAGAGTAATGAAGAAAGCGATGCATATCTAAACATACACAGAAAAGATAGATAGTGACCATAGAGAGATGGGAAATTCCACGGCTCCCTCCATTCTTCCTAAATGCTAAATGCTCAAACCCTCGGCATCCTTTCCAAACGGCGTTCCTCCTCATCTAATAGCTTCTGTCATACTCTTTGTAGATGTGATCTCACACATTCCTTGGATTTTAAGCACCATCTAGACTGGTGACTCCAATTAATAGTCTCCATATTTATACTCATAATGTTACAGAAAACCGAAGAAGAACAAAGCAATACTTAGAGAGATGGAGTTACTTTTATTATGCGCGGGTCCAGAGGAAAATGTCTCTCAAATTCTGGGCCCCAACATGCAGGAATTTACCCTATTTATATGTTTTTACCTTCTTTATCTCCCAAATATGGGGTGTTTCTGGCCCCTTTTGCAAGTTCTTAAAGAGCCCCTATGTGCTGGGGCCTTGAGACCTCAACCAGAGGCCTGGCCTGGCGCCAGCACTGACAACCCCGTCTGGGGAAGGTTTAATGGCCTCTCTGAAGTGGGAGTAGTCTTAGCAAGCAAGAATTTACAGGAGCCAAATAGCAGGGCCAAAATTTCAAACAGTAGTATTTATACAAGATGGATGCTTCAATAAAGCCACTGCCTTCTTGCCAGATCAGCTTGGGTGTCTTGCAGATGTCTCACACTTTCAATGTTTAATGTCGAGTCCATGACCCCCAAGCCCCTACCCCAATGCTGCCTGTAACTGAAACCAAGGTTTGGCGGCCTACGGCCATGAAAGCCAAACTTGTGAGACAGGTGCTGATCAAAAGGAAAGGGGTTTATTCAAGCGCCAGTCACCCGAGAAGATGGGGGACCCTTATCCAAAGGCCATCTCAACGTTTCAGTGCGGGCAGAGGTTCTTCTAAGGAGGGAGAGGGAAAGCAAAGCCAAGAAATCAAGGGGAGGAGGTTGAAAGGTTCTCTAGGTGCAGGTCAGCACAGTCGTTCTGATACAGGCCTCGAAACTGATCAAGAGACGGTCTAGTTTGCCTCCTCCTGGTCCTCCTCACCTTGGTTTTTCGTCATCCCGGTTTTACGGTGTGACTGGCGGTTCGGACGCTGCATCTTCTGCAGTTACTTCCTAGGATTCTTAGACAAACAGGCGGTTCATCTACCAGCTACGTTAGTCGAGTCAGCATTCACAGAAACAGTGTCAAAAGGCTGGCGGGGCGGGTTACAGTCCCCCACTGTTACACCAGTAGAGTGGATTCCTGGCTCAACTCTAGTAGACAGGAGGCGACGTGCTAAAGAGGAGGTGTCACGCGGAGCCCGTCTCGTCGCCCTCGCAGCACACACCGACCCTGTCTCGCCCCATTACTGTCATCCGAGGCCGTGGTGACCACGGTCATCAGAAAATACCTGGATGATATTGGCCAAAACGACCCCAGTGCCTTTTTCCGGAGCATTTCAGGCCTGGGCTCTGCCTCATGGCCCGCGGAAACCCGAGAACGCTCGCCTGGGAAGGGGGGTGGGAGCAGCGGAGGCAGACATGCATGCGCATCGGTCTCCGGTGGGCCAGACACCTGCTGGCTGCCCCAGCACCCATGTGTGTAACCTTGGCCTTCTTTGTGGGGAAAATGTAAATGTAAGTCCCCTCCCTGCTTTTCTATTGATTACATCTGATTAATCAGAGCATGCCTGTGAGTACAACATGGTTACCCATCTCAATCTTTTTCTATTCTGGCAAGTTACACTCACTGGGCAGCACACGGGAAGGCCAGGATCCGGCCCGAGACCAATTAAGTCAGGTTGTTCAGCCGAGGCCCGGAGGGCAGTGCTTCTCACAGTTCTCCTGAGGACGGCCAGCGTTGGATGGGCCCCTCCCTGCCATAGGTCCCTCGCTGAGCACCTGAGGCCCTTGTTCACCAAACGCCTCGCTCACCAAGATGCCGCCCCCCCCCCCCCCCCGGCTGGCTTAGGCCGACGAGGATGGATGCACGGTGGCTGTGCCCCTCGACTTAGATCTTGAAAGACCGGGTGTGGGAGAGACGGGATACACATAACGGGCGAGAAGAATGGCAGGAAGAAAAGTAGGTCAGAGAGATAAGAGCAGATGTTGCTCCAGGCAGGAGGGCTGGAAAAGGGATGACTTCAAACTAGGCGAACGGAGAGAAAAAATGAGCCAAGTCGGTGTGGGGCCCAACTTCGCTGGAAACGGCGGAGCTTTCAAACTGGTGGCCCACGGCCCCCATCAGACCTATAAACATGTTTGTTTATCCCCCAAGATCATTCTTCATTTGAGGCGGCACTTGAAAACCCAGAGTTTTCCCATAAAAAGTAAGATCTGCCAGCCCTGGGCGTGTGTTTCCACAGGGCAATCCTTGGCCGGCGTCCTTGCTTCAGGTGGGCGGGCAAGCGTTCTCACCCCCACCCCCAGCCCGATCCCGAAACGCTTCGTGGGCGGTGTCACCTCCCTGCGCCCGAGGCAGCTTGGCCCGGCCTGGGTGGAAGGGGTGCTGAGGAAGGAGAGGGGGCCGCGTGGCAGACCAACCACCGTCTCTGCGGCTTCCCGTCCGGGTGGCCTTGGACCCGTTTCCTCGCCTCCCGCTCCTCAGCGTGGCCATCTGAACCACGACGGGGTGGACGTGCGTGGTCTGCGGGCCCCTGTAAACGCTGACGCTCTTTGATTCTAACGGGCGGTGGTTCGATCCCACCAGCCCCTCGCATGTACGTGGTGGGGCGGGCCAGCCCCGAGGGGTGTGGGAACTGTGGGAACCGGGGCTCAGGAGGGAGAGGCACAGGGAGCAGCAGGCCCTCAGGCGCCGGCCCTTCACTCTGCAAAGAGGGTCTGTGTTCCGCCACCGTAACCTGCCCTCTCACCACTACCACAGAGGACAGAGCGACGGATGTCACCCAGCTGCACTGCGCGGTGCAGTCCCCCGCTGCTGGGAGTCCCAGCGTGGCCGGGAAGGGACAGGACTGCCCGGAGGGGAGCCGCCTCGCCTGTCGGGGCGCCCGCAGCTCCCATGCCCCCTCTCTGACCCCGCTGTGCTTGGGGCTGGGGCTGTCACGAGCTCCGCTGAGGAACGGCAGGGGGGCCGGCGTCCTGCGGGAGCCGCCGCGTTCTGATGGCGCGTGACGTTGGAGATGAGCATCGCAGACGAGCAGCCAGTGACACTCCCTCTCAGGCGTCCCCTGAAAATAAGTGCAGGCCCCGAGGCGCTCCCACCTAAGTTGCCCATGGAGACGCAGCCCCGGCTTCGCGGGAGGAAAGGTCGGGATGGAGAGGGTCCGGCGGGGAAGGAGGGCTCCATTATCACCCGTCAGCAGAGACTCTCCAGAGCTGGAAAGATCGGAGCTGCGCAGAGGGCTCGCCGGGCCCAGCCTGGGCTTTCAGGATGAGGAAGGCGGGCCCAGAACGTGCATGTCTGAAACCCCCGGTGACGTGGATGCTGCTGGTGGGGAGCGGCCCTCTGCGAACCTCTGCTTTCTACAGGCTTCACCAACCGGACCAAGCCCTCAGGGCCGGGGGCCTGGAGGCCCAGCCACAGCGGCTCCACCGCCACGTCCCCGCAGGGCCTTCGGCGCTTCCACCTCAGCCGTTCAAGCCACCAGTACGGCCGTCGGCGGGAACCTGGACATTCAGGAGCCCTAGAGAGAACCATTAGCTTTTGCTTGTCCCGGGCTCTTCCCCTACACGTCCATTCCAGCTGTTCCACATCTCTCCAGGGCAATGGGCCCTGTGCGCCGAGGATCGCCCAGCCCCCGAGCCGCCCGCCAACCGGAACGCAGCTCCTCCTGCGGGAGCTGCGAGCGGGCGTTCCTCGTGGTCCTTCCCTTCCCGCCTTGGATTCTGGGAACCTCCGTGCCTACTCGACATCCATTCTCTCTCCCACCTCCCGCGCCCTGGGACGGGCTCAGGAAGCCAGGCGGGGGCGCTCCCTAGGCGCGCACCCATCGTTCACAAAAGCACCCAACACCTGTGATTCCCGGGCCTGGATAAGGAAACCCCTCATTAAACTGTGATGGGATAGTGATGCCACGCACTCCGACATACACAGACACACACGCACACCCATCCATCCAGGGGAATGACTCTCCTTTCCCAAAGGGCTGCATTCCCAGCACAGTCAGGAGAGGGGATGGAGCCTCAGCGTGTGAAGCTTTTTCTGGAGGAATGTGGACCTCAATGGAGGCAGTCTTGTCTCTAACTTTCTCCTGTTCAATCCTCTCTCTGGCGCCTCCATATCGTTTTGTGTCTATTCAAGCCTTGACGGTGTGTGTGTGTGTGTGTGTGTGTGTGTGTGTGTGTGTTGAACCCTGCTTCTCTCCCTGGCTCTACGTTCGGTTCTGGATGATGTTCGTCTGCACGAGGTCTGTTTGGTGGGACTCGCACAGATGGCGGGAAGGGTGTTACTGAAGAGCCGCTGCTAATGGTCTGGCCATCTTCCAGCCCGTCGGGCCACAGGCCCAAATTCTCCCGTCGGACTGAGCTTGCGGATCGCTCACTGGTTGGTAGCTGGGGCAGAAACATCCCCATCAGGAAGCCAACAGTGGCACGTTTTGAGGAGTCTCACCTCCTGCCCCTTCGGGACTGACCACACGTTAACTCAGCTGCCATGTTTCCCGAATGGACTTGACCACCTGCGGCAGAAACCTCACTGGGAAAGTGGGCCCATCGCCTCCGCGGTGCTTGCGAGGAGCTAAACCCGGGACCGCGGACGGCTCGATCTCTTTCCACATCTTTGTGAGCAAACAGTTTGCGAACGTCAGCGACAGAAGCTGACACAGAGACGACGTATTTCAGGGGTCCTCAAACTTTTTAAACAGGGGGCCAGTTCACTGTCCCTCAGACCGTTGGAGGGCCGGACTATAGTTAAAAAAAAAAAAACTATGAACAAATTCCTGTGCGCACTGCGGACCCGGGACGAGTCGGCTGCTAAGCAGGACAGGCAGCGGCACCCGGCGGGCCAGATACATGTCCTCGGCGGGCCGTAGTTTGAGGAACTCTGTTAGCTGTTCTCACCTCACGTTCCATGCGTGCGCCCGTCAGCTCCGGGGAGCCACACAAAACCTTCCTGGCAGTAATTGATGGTGAGGGCCACCTGCCTGCTCTTGCAGGCAACTCGCCGCGCATCCGTTTTGCAATTCGAGACTGGGGACCCCAAGGGGTTCACACGGAAATGGATGGTACCAGGGGTTGACTGCTGGTTCAAGTCCTCAATGTTGGTGCCAGATTGCGCCCTGTCCGTGCACCTTGAGAACAGGAAAGGGGTCCGGTCACAAAGGCTCTCTCCTTCCTACCAGCTGGGGCGCCCTCCTGGGCCGAAGGTGCTCCCGTCCTGCCGTGCCCCCACCTCCCGCGTTCCAGGAGCCCGGCATGTGCGTGCCGGGATGTGCCGGACCCCAGCACACTCCCGCACGTCTCCTCGGCCTCTAGGAAAATCAAAGTGCTGTGATTTGTGTGACCTGATCTCATAGAATTAGAGTTCTGACCCTTTGATTGTTTACTTATTCAGCCGGTTGGTTCTTTGGTTAGTTCTGTGGATTCTCAAAATCTTTTCAAGAGAAAAGTCCAGGCAGGCCTGTCACTAGAGGAAGACGGCCGTTTCACTTTCCAGACCATGGGAACCTTCGCGTCGTCACAGGCTCTCCAGGTAGCGTGGTCCGGATACACCAGGGTTTAGGGTTCGAGCCCCCGTCAGGGCACATACAAGAAACAGCCAGTGAACGCACAGGTACGTGGAGCAACAAACTGCTATTTCTCCCTCCCTCTCTCTCTCTAAAATAAATAAATTAAAATTAAAAAAAAAATTCTCAAGCAAGACAAGGATTCTCTCTACTCAAAATGAGTCGTCAAGACGCGTAGCAGAGTGCGTTCCATCCCCCAAATAGAGCCGATGGTGTTTTTTTAGGCAAAAACCTTCATCTCCGCACCAAAGCCAGTCAGTCTTCATTGTCTGGTGTTTTACGAGCAACTGACTTCTGATACGATCCTAAAATTATTCTCAGAGCTACAGTAAACGTTGGCTGTTTTAGGCATTTAATTTACGTGCACGGCTATTCAACCAATAGCCGTAAAGCCACCAACAAAACGTGAATAAAAATGAACAAAAGAGAGTTTGTTAGCAAAAGGGACGCTTTTCTTTCGTTTCAGTTGCCCGCACACAACCGTCTGAATGAAAATCATCAGCTGGAGATCCAGGCTCGCCGGATGGCCCCTGGTGGGTAGCTTAGACCTCCAACCCCAGTTTTCACTTTCTGAGCCATTAATCCTACAGCCACCCCTCTGTGACGGGGTCCTTCCAACCCGGGTGGGTGACGGGTAACATCCAGAAGCTCTCCCACTCCTCCCTGCACAAGGGCACCGCCTCCCGCCCCAAGAGGGGGACGCATGTGGCCATCAGCAGATGCCGCAGCCAGCGCCCCCCGTACACACGTTGAAAGTCTTAAGCACAGTCTCCGAGCGCTCCACAGATGGCTTCCGAGGAGCTGCACCTACACTGATGGCGATAAAAATGACGTGCTGCGATTGCTCCTGTCGGAGGGGGCAGAGGAGCCGTCCCGCGCGCGGCCCTGCCCGCTCACGCAGAGCGCCCAGCTGCCGGGACAGATGTTGCTCTAAGCACTTTACTTTAGGGTCATTAAAGCGGTGGCGGGGTGAGCTGTTTCGTGTTTTATAAATTGTGCTTACTCGCTGAGCTCACAGCTGCCGGAGCTGCTCTGTAGCTGATCAGAATCAAAGTTTCCCATCAGCTCGCTCTGCCTGTGTTTGGAGGCGCGGATCAGGAACAAACGGGAGTGAGCGGCAGACACGGGGTGCATGCCCGCCGGGGCGCCTGGGATCCGGCAGCCGTGTCCACGCAGCTCGGGACCACGGACCAGGCCGGGCTCACCTTCACGTCCCCCGCGGGCTGTTCTGAAGCCTGGTGAGGGTTCGTGAGCTCAAGAAGTTTGGGGTCTTCTATGAATCTTCCTGAGGGTGCCTGTGGTGTCCCCACCAGCGAGCAGTCCCCACCTCCCACCCAGGGCTGATGCGCCGTTGGAAGTGCCAGAAATGACGCAGATTTAAGCTAGCTTGAACCTCTATTTGTCTAAAACATGGTTAAAGCCTAAAAACCAAGGGTCTGAGAGCTCCCATTTTCAACCACGAAGAAGTACTTGGAACTGGGTTCCTACTTCCACCGAAAAAGTAAAAGACAAACTCCATGGACGAACTCTTTGGGAGACTGGCCAGTAGACGAAGCATGACTGTGGCTCCCGGTGAGGAAAACGAATGAGCGAGCCCTCTGGGGGCCCTGGCTCTCTCTTGGGAGGCATTTCATGGTCTTACCGCAGGGAAGAACTGGGAGAGGCAGGCTGCGGCATTGAGGAAGCGGGGATGGTGGTTTGGGAGGCTGAGGTGAATGCACTTGGGAGGCAGAGCAGCAGAGAGGAGAGAGCGGTTCCGACAGGAGTTCCAGAAATAGACAGTGGCCCTTGGACCAGCCTTGGGCAAACGACGGCCCGCGGGCCGGATCCGGCTGTTCTATCCGGTTCTCTTGCTCTCCCCTCCGCTCCTTTACTTTGAATTTATATTAGTTCACACAAACACTCCATCCATGCTTTTGTTCCGGCCCTCCGGTCCAGTTTAAGAACCCATGGTGGCCCTCGAGTCAAAAAGTTTGCCCACCCCTGCCTTAGACTCTGTTGCTGTGCTCTAAGTTTCTCGGGCGTGAGTGAAACGTCACAGGTCGGGCAAAGAACAGAAAAGACACAAGACGATTCCTTTCCAGAGCTCCAACACGAGTGGAGGGCCAATGAGCCGGAGGGAAAGACCTTTTGAACACCTGGACCCGTGGTCGGCAAACGGCGGCTCGCGAGCCACACGCGGCTCTTGGGCCCCTGGAGTGTGGCTCTTTCACAAAAGACCACGGCCTGGGCGAGTCTATTTTGAAGAAGTGGCGTTAGAAGTTTACGTTTAAAAAGTTTGGCTCTCCAAAGAAATTTCAATGTGGATATCTGGCTCCGTTGACTCATGAGTTTGCCGACCACTGACCTAGAACATTCCGTGGAGACTCCAGGAGAATCGCACCCTATAGGCTGAGTTACATGAGCCCTTGAGCACAGGTTTCCCCAGACCTGCCCTGAAAAACTTCAGGTTGGCGCTTAAGTTAACCATGATGGTGCACAAATAACATAGTCAAGCCAACATAGTCTTTAAAAAAAAACCCACAAAAAACACACCCCGTGCGTAACATGCAGTGTTCAGCGTCACAGTGTCAGCGTGTTCAGCTCCCAGTCAGAAGCCACTAGCGTACCAAGAGTGAGCCGCTGGGACACGCACCCAGGCAACAATAGGAGCCCATATCAATTAACCCGGGAATCACAGCAATGATGGGCTCTGCTGACCAACACTGTGAAACGAGGGCTGTGAACACGCCAGAGACGTAAAGGAGAGCCTGAACATCCGGAAGGGTGCCGGCAGGGAAGGGCGTGCAGAAGGGTTCAGGGGCTTCCGAGAGCTGGACACGATCCGAGTGGAAAACGCACGGAAGGATCCAACTGCAAATCGAATCCCGTTGAGGAGACGATCGAAGGGTTTGAAGACAAACATTGACATCCACGGGGATCTTTGCTTTTATTGCCGAACATCTTTATTTCATATTATGACACTTACTCCCCATTGGAACCCAGCGCAGGGTGCTGACAATTTGCACTTTCTGATCCACGGTTCCCAGGTGCCGTTGTCCTGAGAAAGCTGTCTGTGGCTCACGTGTCCCCGAGCAGAGTCTCTCAAAGGGTGGCCTTCAGACCCTTGTATCTGAACCACCTGTGCTGTGGTGGGCGGGCATTTCACCACAGCCCCGCCCTATCCACCTTGACTCAGGATCCGTGGAGGATAACCGAGGTCTCTACATTTTAAATGATTCCAATGCACACGAGTGTCTAGAGAAGCCATTTTTTAAAAAAAATATATTTTATTGATTTTTTACAGAGAGGAAGGAAGAGTGATAGTCAGAAACATCGATGAGAGAGAAACATCGATCAGCTGCCTCCTGCACACCTCCCACTGGGGATGTGCCCGCAACCAAGCTACATGCCCTTGACCGGAATCGAACCTGGGACACTTCAGTCCACAGGCTGACGCTCTATCCACTGAGCCAAACTGGTTTTGGCTAGAGAAGCCATTTAAACACAGAAAAGCACACAGGATATAAATCGGCAGCCCGGCCGGCGGGGCTCAGTGGTGGAGCGTCAACCTGCGAACCAGGAGGCCACCGTTCGATTCCCAGTCAGGGCACAGGCCCGGGTTGCAGACTCGGCCCCCAGTGGGGGGGCGTGCAGGAGGCAGCAGATTCATGATTCTCTCTCATCACGGATGTTTCTGTCTCTCTCTCCCTCTCCCTTCCTCTCTGACATCCATACAAATGTTTTAAAAAGGGAAATAGAAAATAGCAGATCACCTAATGGTCCCCCTTCAAGGACTTCTGCAGTTTGAGTTGGATCTACCATGTGACCTGCACGTTACACAGATTTTACATGGAAGCCAGGTTCCCGTCATCACGGCCTAGACACGCTGCCTGCGGCTGTCACTGTGCAGTCCTGTCCTCTTCTCGCCTCCGACGCTCCGGGCCGTCTCTGCTCCGTCCGCCGTCCCCACCCCGCCCACAGTGCTGGCTTCGCGTCAGATCTCGGCGGGATTTATCGCCCGTGCCCTCTCCACCCCACGGCAGACGCGAGCCAGGTGCAGACACAGGGCTGTGTGTGTGGACTGACGCCCTCCCAACCTCCCTAGCGGCTCCTGCGACACAGGAAGTGAGCCCTGTCGCTCTGTGGTACCTGCCTCCCTGTCTGGCATCAGCCGACGGATGGTGACGGACAGCAGAGGTGCTTCACCACCAGTGGCGGCTGGCAGCTGTCCTGGGTGCAGATGGATGGTTCCGGGTGCTGCTGCTGCTGCTCCCCGAGGCTCTCACCCACACACGGGGGCGGTCCCCGCGGCCTCTCTCCTCTGCCCGAGGCGCTCGATCTCTACTTCCCGGCGGTCTTGCAAGCCCCCCCTCAGCTCGCCATCGCCATGCAGTCGCCTCTGTGCAGCCTCAGCCGCTCTTGCTGGGAGCGTGGCTTCCCCTCCTCCCCTCCTCCCCTCCTCCCCTCCTCCCCGCCCTGCACCCTTCCTGAGCTCACTAGAGCTGCAAGGGCATATTCTGGAAGTATCCGTGGGGGAGCCAGCCCGGGCTCAGCGTGATACAAAAACTTCCAGTGGTCTGGGCGGGGCAGACAGAGAGCCATGGCCAGTGCTGACCCTCCTCCGGGTCGGTACTGGGCGTGTCTCGGCAGCACGGCCTCCGGGGCTCACGGCTCTGCATGAGAGGGAGACCTGAGTTGAAATCTGCCCTCTTACCTGGTAGCCAGTTGACTCGAAGGAGCTGTTTCATTCTGAAACCTCAGTTCTGTCATCTGTTCTGTGGGACAGTAATGGTCCTTGTCCCCTGAGGGTGCCACAATGAGTCACTGGCACGGCGCTGCAGAGCGCTGAGCCTCGCCCGGGTGCAGAGCCGGTGCCCAATCAGGACGCGTGACCCCTACCTCATGCCTTTGTGTCCCTGTGACATTCCTTCGGGTCAGAGTGGCCCTCTGTCCCTGCCTAGCTGGCATCCTCCTCCTCGTTCCTGTTCGGATACGCCGCTCCGCGCCGCTCTCTCTGAGGGATGTGCTGCTCATCAGTCTCGGCTGCCTCGTCACCGTCAGGTGCGTCACCATCAGGGTCTCAGGCCTCTAGGTCGCTGCAGTGCAAGGGGTTGAAATAGAGTTTTCCTTTAGCAAGCCTGGACGGAAGGGCCCCCTGGGGTTCCTGCCTTCTTCTTCTTCTTCTTAATCCTCCGCCGAGGGTATTTTTTACGTTGATTTTTAGAGAGACCGGAAGGAAGGGAAGGAGGAAGAGTGAGAGAGAAACATCGCCATGAGAGAGACACGCTGGTCGGTTGCCTCCAGCACGCACTCTGACTGGGGCAGGGAATCGAACCTGGAACCCAGCTGTGACCCTTGGGTGTGTGGGCCGGCGCTCCAACCATGAGCCACACCGGCCAGGGCAGAACTTATGTCTGAACCCCCAGCAGCTGCCACAGCAACTCTGCCTTTTAGTTACCAATCCGTTGGCTGAAAGGATGAATGGGTGCCGTGCACCAGGGCGCATCCCCATCTCTGGAGACGGAGTTAACGCATCATCGGAAGCACAGGAGGTTCAGAGCAGAAGAAAAGTAATCACTTATTTCCTTCAAATGCCACGTAACCGGAGGGATGGGCCAGCAGAGAAACAAGAATCAGAGTGAATTTCCACATATTCCTCAGTTCATGGACATCCCACCCGTCTCCCCTGTGGGCCCAGACCAGGGGTGGGCAAACTTTTTGACTCGAGGGCCACCATGGGTTCTTAAACTGGACCGGAGGGCCGGAACAAAAGCATGGATGGAGTGTTTGTGTGAACTAATGTAAATTCAAAGTAAAGGAGCGGAGGGGAGAGCAAGAGAACCGGATAGAACAGCCGGATCCGGCCCGCGGGCCGTGGTTTGCCCGCGGCTGGCCCAGACTGTGGAGTGCGGGGTCCTGTGTGCCATGATGTGCGTGCCGGACGAGGCACATGGCAGTGAGAACCCTGCCCCAGGGCCACGTGGGAGCGGCTGCTGTGCAGCCTGGGAACGGGGCTCCTGGCGGCCTGTCTCTGTAACGGGAGCACAGAAAGCTGTGCTTAGCTGTTCGCACGGCAGGGCTGCTACTGTCAATGAGGAAAGGGAGCAACGGGGTCAGGCGTTAAGACGCGGAATCCGGGATTGGGCCGCTTCCTTAGGAAGCTGGGGCTTCACACCCGCCCAGGGTTAGACAGACGAAAGGGACACTCCCGTGCTGGACACAGGCCCAGCAGGAGCCAAGGTGGTGAAGGGAGAGGTGCTTCTCCTATGAGGCATGCCCAGTAGGGGCCATGATGGCAACCGTAAGGGGTGGAGCCTAGTCTGGGGGAAGAATCGGATTGGATAAGGGACCTGGAAGATCCAGGAAGTGGATTAGATAGAGGGAGGAACCAGCGAGCCTGAGAAAAATGGGGAAATTGACTAGTTAGCTTGAAAAAGTGCCTAGCCTGGGATGGGATAATATTCCCCAAGCTTCTTCTCTCTCTCTCTCTCTCTCTCTCTCTCTCTCTCTCTCTCTCTCTCTCTCTTCTATCTACCTATCTCTCTCTAGCACATGCTCGCCCTGTTCATTTGCACAGTCTCTCTCCACCGTAGTCATGGGGCCTGCGGCTGACCTGGGGGGCCCGGGCATAGCATCAGCTGGGGCACAGCTGGGTACACAGCCTAAGCTAGCCAGACGGGGACAGGCCTGGGTCACACTGGGCCGAGCTTCGGCACTGGCCCTGGTTCGGGGCCTGATGAAGACAAGGCTGGACTTTCTCTAGTGGGACGGATGCAGATGAGACTCCTGAGTTGACCCCGGGACGGCCCTTGGTTTCTACTTCAGTGCCGGCAAACCTCACCACCGGCCTGCACCTCCCACCGGGGAGGCTCCCGAGGTGCTTTCCTCGCGACTCGGTGAACGGGCCCGTTGCCACGGGCAACACTGCTGGGGTGGACCGTGCCGGTGTTGGGAAGGGCGTCTCCTGCCCGGTTGGGGGCCGTGTGTTAGGTTAAAAGACCTATTGTTTGTGACGGGGAAGCGTGGGCTTCCTGGCAAGCAGGCAGCCCTCTGAAAACAGCTTTTGTCCGCGGCCAGGCTGCAATCACTGGCCTCATTGTTGCCGACCGTTTGAGAAGGAAAACAAAGAAAGGACAGGATTGTTATCTGCAGCTGCACATCCGAGCCCCCGGGGCTCAGGATGCTCGGAACTGCTGAGGCAGCTGGGAGTCCTTCCCCTCGCGCCAGGCATCTTCACCCCGGCCCCGGCTCCTCGCACCCGCGAGGATGTGCTGTCTGTTACCCACACCAGGCCGTGGAGCCTGCGCTTGTCCGCCAGGAAGCAGAGGCTCCACCGAAAACCCAGCCCAAGGGCATCAGTGCGCTCTGCCGGTCGCGGCCTCATACGTGGCTTCACATGTAAGCGGATGACTGTATGTCGGGAAAGTTCGAAAGCGATGAGCTGATGTCTCAGTGGAGTCAGCGCCAGCCCAAGTATCTTCATTGCGCACTAGACCCTCGTCCTCGCCGTCATGTCGACGGTGGATTTCCCTCATCGAGACTCTGGGGGAGGGTGTCTGCCCCAGAAGCTTCCTCCGGTTGGGACATCTGGTCTACCAACCCCCACGCTCCTCCCTGGGACACGCTGCTCGGTGCTGCCAGCCTCAGACCGGAGCCTGGCTGTTCGAATGACCCAACCTGCAAGGGATGCCGATCCTTTGGTACATTTTTCAATAACAATTTCTCACAATAAAATGCTTTGTTGCGTCGGAATATGCCTATCAGGTTCCCAAAAACCTGAGAGCGTCCGGGTACGCGTTTTTGATTGACGGCGTGTTGGGTCCTGGCCTGACCCCTCCTCTCGGGTTGGCCAGGGGAGCTGCAGGTCTCAGAGGAAGATAGTATTTTACTCAAATAGGGACTTTATTGGGCTAAAACAGCCGTGGGCAAACTACACCCCGCGGGCCGGATCCGGCCCGTTCGGCTGTTCTATCCGGCCCGCGGAGCCGAAAGAGCGGAGGGTTCTCTTGCTCTCCCCTCTGCTCCTTTACTTTGAATTTATATTAGTTCACACAAACACTCCACCCATGCTTTTGTTCCGGCCCTCCGGTCCAGTTTAAGAACCCATTGTGGCCCTCGAGTCAAAAAGTTTGCCTACCCCTGGGCTAAAACATGCTCTTAGACTCAGATAAGAGTGTAACGATCTTCCATTGCCCTGTGGATGTGACCTTGGACAATCTTCTTTCTCCTCACTTCTCCCACCTGCAAAGCAGAATGATCTGTCTCCTTCACCGATGAGGGGTAGCCAGGAGGGGGACGTGGCCGTCCGTGTCTGAGGCACAGTGGCTCCCTAGGCAGCCATGACCAGCAGTCGCACCGCAGCACATCAGATGCCCCCGTGACTGCAGAGTAACGGGGTAGATGCCTGCAGGGAGGGTTTCCTGAGACAGCCTGGGGAAGCCAGGCCAGAGGCCAGGAGAGGGTGGGAACGTGGGCTCAGCACAGACACGAGACACATTTCACCCTCCGCCAGCCATCGGCTGTGGGCATGACCGCGTCGCCCAGGCCACCTAACAACTAACTTGGGCTGAAGCAGCTGTGAGATGAGCTGGGACAGAGCCACAGACACGAAGTCCCGAGCGCTCCCCAAAGGCCTAGAGATCCCAGCGCGTGACCTGCCACCCACCGGAACTCAGAGCCCCGAGCATCACGGGACGAAGAAGCCGGTGTCAAAGTGTGCGCGTGGTGCCACGACTGAGCAGAGAGAGTGTTGAGATGGGAGTTTTCTAAAGAGAAGTGAGTAAGCGTTTCCCCAAACCTGGTATCAGCCACACACTGTCCATCCCTGCCGTCTTGGATTGCTTGGACACAGGACTCAGTAGGCAGGAGATAGGGGAAGTGCATTTACCTGAATGAGGGGATGCTGGGAACGGCCCCAGGCCACGGGAGCCTTGTCCATCTTCGGACAAACGGTGTGCAGAGCTGATCACAGACTCGCCAAGCGTGCTTCCTCCCGGCACCCCGCACCATCGGGATGCTTGGCTGGCTAAGCCGGGAGGGAGCCTGTGGCAGCGGAGGTGGGCCATCCGCCTGCTTAGTCCTAGGCCGGGGCGTTGGGTGGGGTGGGGGGAGTTCAAGGTTGGGAAGAAGCCTGCAATGTGAGTGCAGTGTGGCCGTCCCAGAGCTCACGGCTGGGAGCTGTTCCCTCCCTCACACAGTGACGAGGAGGAGGGGAGGGGGGAGGAGAGGAGGGAGGAGAGGGTGGAGGAGCGGGTGGAGCGGCTGGTCCAGGAGCCCCTCA